>NW_002987206.1:3187-11407 GCF_000006295.1 Pediculus humanus corporis | reverse complement strand
AATTGTTGTCGCGCTAAAAGGAATGTTCGTGCAAATAAAAGAAGTTCCAGGCATATTCAAAACATGTAAACTTGAGGGTTTGGTTTGGGTCTCGACATTTTTATCCGTTATAATATTTGACATAAGTTACGGTTTAGGCGTGGGATTGATAGCATCCGCAGGTTCTTTACTATATAAATGCAAAAAATTTCAAATTATTTCATTGGGTTCCATACCGAATACAAAAACTTATTTAGACTTAAATCGTTATAAAAAATCACAAATCGTTAACAATGTAATAATTTTAAGGGTAGTCGGAGGCATCCATTTTGCAAATTCAAACGACGTTAAAACCTCACTTTTAAAAACTTATATCAACATGTATAAAAATATGTCTTTGACATTCGCGAACGAAGAAAAATTAAAAAAAAATAGACCTATGGTTTTAGATTTATCCCGAGTACCATTTATCGATTCTTCCGCCATAAAATGTTTCAAATCTTTAAAACAAGATTTAAAAATATACAAATCCGACATTTTATTGTGCGGGTGTAATCCCGGTATATATTCGACAATGGAAAAATCAAATTTATTTATTGACATACCGAAATCGTTTATTTTTCACGATTTACACGATGCTGTCGAATATGGAAAAATACTTGAAAAAAAATTTGACGAAATTGGAGAATTTATAATTAAATTTTAATTTATTTAAATAAAAAAAATAAATGGGTGTTTTTTTTTTTTTTTGTATTTTATGATTTCTTTTAAGAATAAAATATGTTCGACTAATAACAAAAATCTTTGTAAATTATTATCATCCTCAAATTTAAATATAAATTAATTAATTATTATTATTATTAGCTTTAAACAACAACAAGGAACGAGACAGAAAAGTAATCACGGAAAAAGAGAAAGTAAAAAAAAAAAAATTTTAAATATTAATGCCAAAAGCATGGATGGTTGGTTAAAAGGTCTAACGAGCACGCGCGATATAAAATTTATACCTATTTTTATAACAAGGTTATTTCAAAGTCGTTTATTTATAACTTTATTTTATTTTTTATTCATATTGTGGAATCTATTAAAAAACACGCACACGCACACGCACATACGCAAATACGCACACGAGCATAAAAAAAATTAAAAACGTGGGGAAATTGTTTATACGCAAATTTTTTTTTTAAAACTCACATTTGAGATTTTACTATTTCAAAAAAAAACCATTCATTCATTTTTTATAGTTCATTCATAATTTTTTAGAATCATTATTAAATCGTTCGATCGATTAACCGCCAAAATAATAATTACATGTATGCAAAAAAAAAAAAAATTTTTTTAAAATTCGTTTTAGAAATGGCGAACATGTAAACAAACAAACATCTTTTTCATTTAAAAACAAACATTTTACAAAATTTTATCAATATGACCTAATAAAAATACTATTGCGGAACAAATCAAAAAAAAACTGAACGGTAAACAAAAACATACAATTTGTAATAATAATAATAATAATAATAATAATAAACATATAATAATATTTAATAGAAATAGTAAAGTTAGGACAAGGAAGGACGTTGACCCCACACACCGTCCTTAACACGAAAATAATGGAAAAGATAAAAAAATTTAACTTGATTCAGCCGATTAACTGTTGAACGTGAATATAAAATTATCATTATTATTATTATTATTTTACTAATTATTATTATTATTATTGTTAATTATATTAAATCTTTATTGTTTACTTTTTTCGTTAAATTTGATTTGAACCTAAAAAAAAATATGAAAGTTTATTAAAATTCTTTTACAAAAACAACAACATAAACAAACAACGAAAAGGAAATTAAACTTGTTTTTGTTTTGTTTTTGTTGCAACACAATCATTTTAAATAATATATATATTAATAATAATAATAATAATAATAATAATTTATAATATATTTTTTTTATAATTTAAAACAACATTCAAGTTTTTTTAACGTAAAACATAAAAAAAATCTTGTTTTGTTTGTTTGTTTAAAATAATAGGAAGGAAGAAAACACAAACAAACATATTTTTTATAAAGATGTTTTTTAACGGTTTTTTTCGTAGAAATTTCTAGAATGTTGTTTTAATTAATCCTTTTTAATAAAATTTAATTATTTAATCAAAATTCTTGTAAATGTTTTTTTGAATTTTATAATAAATAAAATGAGTAAAAATAAATAAATAAATAAATTTATTAATAAAATAATAATAATAATTAATTAATAACACCGGTTTTATTTCGTCGAATTATAAATAAAACTTATACTTTTATTTCCTTAATAATCAATTATGTTTTATTATTATTATTATTATTATTAAACGGGAAGGCCTCTCTGAAAATTTATCCTTATGTTGACCTACAACAACATTAATCATTGAAAAAAAAATTTATTTATTTATATTATTAATAATATCATATAGGGAAATGATTGGTTATCGTCCTTCCATTACTCAATTAACGTTATTAAAAATTAATACAATTTTATTATCATTATTATTATTATTAATTTTTATTTAACGCCAATCAATTATTTAAACAAATTTATTTGTCACGTGTGAAAATTTAATTTCATGTTGCACGATTTTATGCAATTAACACAACATTTCGTAATTAATAAATAAATAAATCCAGTTTAAAACAATACGAATACTTCAAATTATTTTTTAATAAATAATATACATATATGTAGAAAATTAATAAATAAATAATTACATAATAAAAAAAAATTTATGTAATAATTTATTTTGGAAATCGGCCCAGAGGATTAATCCGAATTTTATTTTATATTACCGGGATTTTTGTTTACAACCAAACCAAATTAATAACTTATTTATTTATTAAATCTATTTACGATGGATGATAATAATAATAATAATAATTATTATTATTATTAAAATAAAATAAAATAAATCATTTATTTAAAAAAAAATTTTTTCATTTATTTTAAAAGATAATTTTTTTTTGAAAACAAACAATTTTTTTTCAACACTTAAAAATTAATAATAATAAGGTATAGCTTAATAATAATAATAATAATAATAATGACGATAATAATAATAATAGTAGTAGTAGTAGTAAATAGACATAATGAAACGTATTGATTGCATGTTACACAAAAAAAAAATGAGAAAAAAAAAAGTTATGTAAAAAAAAAAAAAAAACCAAAATTTAGTTGTCATTCGCATCTATATATATATATAATATATTTTAATATCATTAATAATAATAATAATAATAATAATAATATAAAATAATGTACTATTTATTTGTAAATAAGCATTTGGAGGAACAATTTGAGCATCGACTTAAAATAAGTCAACAAGCATTTATTTATATAGTATGATGAAGAAATTGGCCATAAAAATTTTTCTTTATCACGTGACTTTATTAAGAAATAATAATAATAACAACAGCAAAGGATTGTGGACAACAAAATGTGACAATTTTCCCCCCTTTTTTAAAAAAAAAACAAAAAAATTTTTAAATCGAATAAAACTGCACAACCTAATGAAAACAAATTAAACGTAAGTACTTTTCAAAAAAAAAAAAAAAAAAATTGGCCAGTAGAGAGAAAAAAGAAAACACCCCCTCAAGAAAAACAAAATTTTCCTTAAATAATAATAATAATAATAATAAACTTAAATAACTAATTGTAGGTACCAATTAATCATAGCCATTTGTTTTTAGTTTAGTTTTTTTTTTTTCTTTCTTTCTTTTTTCTTTTTGCCTTATAAATAAATAAATGTAACAATAATATAAAATAAAATATCATCGTTACAAAATACAAAAATTTATTTTTAAAATCAAAAGTCAACAACGTATGATAAAATTAAAAAAATTAAGCAACAAATATATTTTAATCATTAAAAAAAGAGAAAAACAATTAGAAGACATCTTTTTTTTTATTATTATTATTAAAAATTTTTGATTTCTATTAAATGGGTGATATTTATTAATAATAATCCAAATCGATTTCAATAAGACATATTTTATTCTATTATTATTAGCACTTTTATTCAAGGCCAAAAAAATTTTATTTTTGTTTAAATTTCAATAACATTTTCCCAATAATTTATTTTTTTTATTAAAAAAAAAGATGAAATCTAATTTGTTTTTCTTTTTTTCTTTTTGGAATCGATTAAGAAAATAAAATTTTTTCTCAATCGAGAATTTTATTTTATTTTTTTTTTTTTACACAACTTGAAATGAAAATTTTTAATATAATATAACTTTTTTTATTTTTTTTTTGCACGTCTAATGACATAATCTTATTTACATAGTTGACACAGTCAACAATTTATTAAATAATATTTGACCCTTTTGAATAACTTATGGACACCCCCTTACAGAGTCAAATAAAAAAATTAAATACAGGTATAATACCATTGAAAATACAAAACCTCACTTTTAATACTTGTCTAATAAATTATTATTAAAATAATAATCATATTTCATGCTGCCTTTAACAATAATAATAATAATAATAATAATTAACTTGTGGGAATGCTTTCATCACAGAAACTAAAAAAAAAAAAAAAAAAAAAAAATTTCTAGTAACTATGAGAATTCACTTGCCTTGTATTGCCAAGACGTGGATGGTAAATAATGAAAAAAATAAAATTATTCGACAATAATTTTCTTTTTCATTCTATTTTAATTAAAACCAGGCAATAAGAAAATTTCAGTCAATCAATTTTTATTTAAATAACGACGATAAAAAAAAAAAAAAAAAAAAAAAAATTATCATTTCAATATTATGTAACTTTCGAAAATAGAGAGAAAAAAAAAAAACAAAAAAATGATATTGTACTCGGATTAAATTTTGTCGTTAAACAAATATTAATAATTTACAATTAATATTGTAAATTATTTTTACCTGACAGCCTTGAAAAAATAATAATAATAATAATAATAAAAAACTTTTAACTTGAATTGTTTCGAATGGGTCAACAACTTTTTATTATTTATCTATACTGATAAAAATCTCATGTAATTTTTTACTCGAAATGAATCTATAAATAATTCTTTGGAATCTAGATGAGTTGAATATTTGTAATTACCTATTTATTATGTAAATCTTACAAAAATAATTTTATGCAACTTTATCATAATTAACATAATTTCAATGAATAACAATTTTTTAAATAATTTCATGTTCATCATATTTTAAAACTAAAATTACGATTCGAGTCAAAACAGAAAAGACTAGGACTTGGACATTAAATTATTATAAATAATACTATAATATACAAATACTAAACTCATCTAATATAAATATATATATATATATAAAAAAAAACAACTTTAAAGCTGAAAATTAAATATTAATTACAAAAAAAAAAATTAATTAATAATATAAAATAAATGTTGATGATAATGACTCAATGTTTGTGTACAAACATCGAATAAGCCTCTTTTTGACTGATTATCTTTCTTATTTTTTCTTTTAAAAAAAATTTTCCCTTTATCGAAAGTTATAAAATTCAAGCTTTTACCAATATTTGTAAGAAAGAAAAAAAAATAAAATAAAAACAAATTGTCCACAAATTATTCAAATTCTTTTAGGCCATGTAAAATAATGGATAAACTAGGTCACAAAATTACTTACTGAAGAAAAAAGACAGAGAAAGAGAAAGAGAGAAAGAAAGAGAGAGAAAAAAAACAAAACAAACAAACAAACAAAATATATATATATATACATACAGCCAGGGATATTTTTAATGATGTTATGAATCTATCTTTTTCGCATCTGCCAGAAACAGATACTTTAATTATCCTTTTATAATTAAATAAATCTCTCAAGATGTATCATACACTTTCGAGAATGCCTGGTAAACCTGGTAAATCATGTGTAATTATTATATCACTTTTATATCCTAAAAATATTAGCACAAATATTGTAACTAGACAAGTAAAGCTTTAAAATTAAATTTTATCAAGCACATATTATTATTATTAAAGCCATTTTTTCATCATGTTCTTGACCATGCAATCGAGTCCGGATAGGAAGATGATGTATGACAACTTAAATTTGAGTTTTTCGTTATGTTTAGTGGAGTTGATCTTGACTGCAAAAGCACGTCCTTTTCATTGTTTTGCCGACATCCTCATGATGCACTCCTACTGTTACTTACATTTCCAGATGAATCTGATTTGGTTAGTGATTTTTTTAACTTATCAACTAATCTCGTGTGAAATTTGTTCAAAGAACTCGACGAGCTACTCTTCGGTGGGCTAGAACCGATTGATTTGTTTGGAGACTGCAAACTGCTTTGGCTTGTCCTTGATGACGTTCTTGAAAAGCCACGACCAGCGTGTGTCATGTTCATTGGCACCGAGCGATGAGCCGGAGACCCGACCAAAAAGTCACTTCCAGGAGAAGTGGATAAACTGGGACACTCCGATTTACATTCCGATACTTTTCTGCTTCGACATGACTGTCCATTTGAACATTCCGAGCTTCTCCTCGACCGATTGGATTTGTAAATATCCCAGTCATTCTTAACCACGGGCATCATAAACGCCATCTTTGTTTTCAATGAATAATAATTTGACACGCGTGGAAAAATTTCAATTATAAATTTTAAAAGCTTTGATTTTGACTGGTACTATATATTAGGCCGTAGAATATTCTAGAATTTCACTTGTTGACTTTTTTTTTTCTCTTCTTTACGTGTTTACGTTTGTTTGATTTAACTTCAAACAAATATAAAAAAAGGTTAAATGGTATGTTTACAATAAAAATTTGATGTGAAGATAATGTAAAACGATTGAATATGTAAACAGACAATAATTAAAAAATAATGTCCAGAAATAATGATAACCTATTTCAATGAAACACACCCGTGTACTGCTTGATTCTTTTATTAGAAAATGCTATTTAGGTAGAATAAAAAAAAATTTAGCTCTTATATTTACCTTATGTAACGTAAAATCATTTTCTTTTTTTTAATCGTAGTGAATTTAGTGCGCAGGACAATAGTCAATCTCGAGTTGTGATTGGTGGATTCAAATGTGCGCTTGATGACGTACAAAAGTGCACGTACTTTCCACCATAATAATTTCGAAGAAGATATTTACTTCATGGAACAACCATGTCATATTTGGCTCGTGGAAAAGCGCATGATTAAAATCGTTCCTTTTTTTATTTAGAACAACGAAAATCGTTAAGATTGGGGAAGGCCATGGTCACGGTTACTATAATATATACATTTACAAGAGCAGCAAGTTAAATTAAAATTAAACGGTATCAAAAAGAAATGCGAATAAAAAAAAATCATTAATCTTTTTTTTTTCTGAGAAATTTGAAAGTACAAATTATTTCCATAAAAATAATTACGATAATAGTTATGCAAAAAAAAAAATTTTTTTCATTACATAATTTTGAAAAAAAAACAGATTTAACGAATTTTTTTTTTTAACAGGAAAAAAAATTTTTATTTTATATATATATAATATTTTCAATGATAAATATTAAAAATATGGTTTAAAAAAAAAAAATAAATCGAATAATGCATCCTTCAAATAAAGAAATAGAGAAATAATACGCCTTACAAAAATTTGTTTATACTATTAGTGATACAGATATGCAACGCTTTTGCCGAAATCAAAAATTTAAGTTAAAAAAAATTTTTTTTTTTTTTTAAATATCTATTTTTATTACAATTTGACCTTTTATCGTCTGCTTTATTTTTCAAAACAAAAGTATATAATTAACAAAAAGCTCTATTAAAATTATTTTCTTTACGGATCGAAAAAAAAAACAAAAAAATAGCTTAATTTAAAAATAAAATACGTTAGAGATTTTTTTAAAAATGATTTTGGCTTCACAATTATTCATTTGGCACGATTATTATTATTATTATCATTTAAGTCTATGGAATAAAATAAAAATTTGATAATTTTAATTAATTAAATTAATTACGTCATAAAAAGAATCGATAAAACAATAGAAAAAATTTTATTAATGAATTTTTTTTCAATGATAAAAAAACATAAACGTAAAACGTCATTCATTCATTCATTCATTCATTTTTTTATCTTATCGATATTATAGAGAATAATAATGATAATCGATGACATTACATTGATAAAATACCTTTTTTTTTTTTAAAAATTTAAATATAATTATTGTCATTTAATGTTTATCAATAAAAAAAATTTAAGATAATAAAATAAAATAAAAAAAGAGAAAGAAATAAAATTTATA
>NW_002987206.1:0-2896 GCF_000006295.1 Pediculus humanus corporis | reverse complement strand
AAAAATATGAAATTAACATTTAGCAAAAAAAAAAAATAAACAAACAAAGACAATGGAAAAAAATAAAAAAACCCTTAAAACTAATAGACTAGTACATCACCGAAGAATTTGTAAATAATGCGAGTGAAACATTAGGACGGACCTGATACGTGCTATTGTCACTCCAAAGGTTATCTCTTATCATTGCATCCTTTTTTTTGTTGAGAGAAAATAGACGTTTTCAGACTTTTAATATGGCTGCTTTTTTTCAGTCGATTGTTTGGTTGTAGTTTTAAAAAAAAAAAAAATTTTTTTTTTTTCTGTTTTGTTTTCTGATGTTTTTTTTTTGGCATCATCACCTTAGTGGTGGATTTTGTGGTAAACGTGTTTGTAGATTGGGACTGGAACTTTAACTGGGTATGGTTTTGGTACTGGGACTGGAATGTGTTTTTCGACGGTAACTGGGTATGGTTTTTCAACTGGGTAAGGTACTGGCTTTTCGACTGGAACTTTAACGGTCTTGTAAACTGGTACGGGTACCGGTTGTGGTACGGCAACGTGAACTGGGTACGGTTGTGGTACGGCAACTGGTACTGGATGTGGGACGGCGACCGGTACTGGATGTGGAAGAGGGATTCCAACGTGTTTGACGATCGGTACTCCAACCGGTTTGCTGACTTCGACGTGTTGAGCGATTGGAACGCTTACGGCACCTCCTTCCAAACCGCCACCGTATCCGCCACCGTAACCGCCTCCGAAACCTCCTTCATATCCGCCACCGTCCAAATGATCAAGACCTCTTTTGGCGATTATGTGACTATCATCACAATATCCGGCAACAGCCAAAGAAAGGGCGATAAAAATGATCTAAAATAAAATGTATATGATGTTGAAAATGTTGTCAATCCGGATTTTTTTATGAAAACGTGTAAATCCACCGATATTGATATAAATAAAAAGAAAGCAGAAGAAAGTGATTTTTTCAACTTTTTCTTTTTTTAAAAAAAATTCTGTCATTTTTAAAAAAGTGTACCAATGCTGTCGGTCATCAACATGATTGGCATCCATGCCATACAACGACAGCAGAAGAAAATATAAATTTTTCTTATCAATTTGAAAGAAAGGTTTATCACTCAAATTCAAAATATTGACAATTTTTTTTTTTTTTTTTTTAATTCAAAAACTCAAAAAAAAAATTTTTTTTTTTTTCGGTTTTAAATAAAAAAAATAAAAAAAAATAAAAAGAAAAAAAAATAATAATAATAATTCTTACCTTGGAAGCCATAGCACTTTGAGTAAGGTCCTCTAACTCGAACAACTAGAACTGTTATGATGAAACATTGCGCGAGTTTGAGTTATATACCTTGAGATCCCATTCAAGCATTCCACATTGCCATTTCCGACTAGTTCCACGTGAAAGTATATCGCAATATTGATGTTGTTATTATTATTATTATTATTATTATTATTATTAGTTTTTTTTTTTTTTTTAATAATTTTTAGGCATTTTGCTTTGGAATGGTCAGGTAGGACTTCTCTTTCTTTCTTTCTCCTTCCCCACTCTTTTTTTTCTCTCTTTTTTTTCTCTTTTTTTTTTTTTTAAATTAGTCTTTTAAAATCGATCTTGTCAGATTCCGTTCACTCGGTATATACGAATTTCAGGTACTTTTTTTTTTTTTCGAATCTTTCATCATCATTATCATCATCATTATTATTATTTTTTTTATAAAAATATAATTAATTTCGATTGGAAAATTACAAACGGATGAAATTTTTATTTTTTTTTATTTCGATTTTGGAAATTTCTATACAAAAAAAAAACCATATAATAATAATAATAATAATTTTTTTAAAAATGAAATTTTGTCAATGTTTGTTTCCTTAATTTTTGGTTGTTGTTGTTGTTGTTTCCCTTAAGCCATGTAATCTTTTAAACTAGATTTCCTGTTTGTATCAACAAAAAAAAAAAATCATTTATGTTATACAATTTCCTATATTGACAATTTTCTCTATCATAGGTTATTATTATATGTGGTTAAAATGTGTTTACATTAACGGTAGGTACGTAGGTAGGTACGTATTAGTACCTGATATTTGACACTAAAATAAAATTATTAACCTTAACTCCGGAAAAAAAATAAAAATAAAATAAAAAATTTATTTTTATTACTCATATGTGTAAAAAATAAACTGAAGAGAAAGTTTTTATCAATATTTTCAAATTAAAAAAATTAATTGAAATTAATTTTACTCGTAATACATAATAATAATAATAATAATAATAAATAATAATATACATATATGTATATAATCTATTAATAATAATATTAACCATCGTAATCATTTTTAATAAATTTAAAAAAAAAAAAATTACTTATTGTAAAAAAATCTATTAATTAAAAATAATTTTAAATAATTTTTTATAGGGGTGAGGGTGAGGGGATGAAGGGATAAGGGGAGGGATGGACAGGAGGTTTATTTATTAATATTAATTTTTTTTTTTTATGCTTTCATTATTATTATAATCGAATCAAAATGGACGACGGTTCGCCTTTTTTTTTTTTTTTAATGTTTTCACGGATGATAAAAAAAAAATCATGAAACTGAAACTATTTTCATATTACTAATTAAAATAATAATACATACGAATGAATTAACAATGATAATAATAATAATAATAATAATAATGATAATGATAATGATAATGATAATGAAACTTTAGAACCGTGTATTAATATTTAATAAGTTTTTTTTCTTTTCTTTTTTCTTTCATTACATTTATTCCGATAATAATATTTATAATTTAAAATGTATACGAATTGTAATTTATTATTATTATTATTATTATTTATATTAAAATAAATAAATAAATATATATTTAAATATTTTTTTTAGGTAGCAAAAGTTTGCTGGTACC
>NW_002987207.1:0-1436 GCF_000006295.1 Pediculus humanus corporis | reverse complement strand
GGGAGAAATTTAAAGAAAAAGAGCAAAAATACAATTTTCTTTTCTTTTCATTTTTTTTTTTTCGACTTCAGGTTGTAATTAAATTTAAAAAGTTTTTTTTTTTTTTTTTAAATTAAGTTAATTGGCATTTTGGATTATTTAAGTGGAGGGTCAAATGTATTCATTAAAAAATTAAACGAGTGAAATTTTCAAATAAAAAACCTTTCAAATTTGTTTTCTTTGACTTCCGTTAAAAAAAAAAAAAAACTCGTGCCGAATCAGAAAGAGAGAGAGAAACTCTAAGGGAAACGAAGAAAAATTGAAAGAGAAAATAGGATAAGAGAAAAAAAAGGAAAAAATAAAAAGGGTAAAAGACAGAAAGAAAAACGGAAAAAAAAGAAAAAAAGCAATAGGAGAGTGAGAGAGAGAAAGAGAGAGAGAAAGATAGAAAGAGAGAGAGAAAGATAGAAAGAGAGAGAGAAAGATAGAAAGAGAGATGGAGGAAAAAAAGGAAAAAAGAAAGAAAATAGTGAAACATAAATGGAGAGAGAAGAAAAAAAGAAGATCTAGAGAAAGAAAAATGGTGAAAGGAAAAAAAAAGAGAATGGAGAGGAAGAGTAAGAGAGAGAGAAAGAGAGAGAGAGAGAGAAAGAGGGAGAGAGAAAAAAATAGAGACCAAGAGGGAAGAGAGATAGGAAAAGTGAAAAAAGAAAGGAAATGGAGAGAAAGAGAGAATGAAAGACAAAAAAGAAGTGAAGTAAAAGGAGAGACAGAGAGAAGAAAAAATTGAGACCAAGAAAAAGAGAAAGTGAAAGATAGGAAAAGTGTAAAAGAAAAAAAACAAAAGGGGGAGCAGAGAGAGGGGGAGAGAGGCACGGACAGTTAATAAAGGGTAGGAGAAACAGAAAGGAAAAGAAAGCCAACAGAGAGAGAGAGAGAGAAATAGAGAAAAAGAATAAAAGAGAAAGAGTGAGTGAGAGAAAGAGAGAGAGAGAGAGAGAGAGAGAGAAAAAACTAATCAAAATAACAAAAAAAAAAAAAAAATTAATTCGAAATTTCATTGAAATCAAAAATTAATGAAAATTGATTTTAATAAATCAAAAAAAAAAAAATCACATCATCATTATCATTATCATCATCGTCGTCATCGTTTGGTTTTCTCCTTCCTGGAAATAATAATTTTCCAGGTTTTGTTTTTTTTTCCTTTATAAAATAATTTTCCAGTAATAATTTTGGAAAATTTAAATACGCTTCAATAATTTTTCTATTGAAAATTTCTTCTTCTTATTATTATTATTATTTGAATCGTATTTAAACTTCTCCCTTTCACTCTCTCTCTCATTCTCTCTCTTTCTCTCTCACTCTCACTCTCTGTAATTTTTTTCCTTTTCATCTCTTATTATTATTATTTTTTTCTTATATATATAAAAAATTTATTTCTCTGTTAGTGTCATTTT
>NW_002987208.1:15885-24400 GCF_000006295.1 Pediculus humanus corporis | reverse complement strand
GTTAACAAGAAAGTTAATATCGAGTGACGTCATCACGTGACGCACGTAACGAATTTTAGCTTGTAATAATAATAACGATAAATAAACAATAAAAATTTATCATAAATAAAAAAAAAAAAAATTGTAAATAATTTTTTTTTAATAATTTATAAACAAAAACGGCAAAAAATAACGATAATAATAATAATAATAATAATAATAATAATAATAATAATAATAAAAGTTTAAAATCGTCGTTATATGTGTCGTTCGCTCGCGAAATGTCAAAACCTTTGACGAAGGTTTTCTTAATTTTCTTTTCTTTTTTTTTTCTCGAAAAAGTTGAAAACAACGTTCGGTGTTTACCCATTCGGTTGTTATTTAAAAAAAAATACGTTAATTAAAAATGGCGTCCTTGTATGAAAATCTGAGAATTTTCTTCTAACCGTTCGAATTACAAATGAAATTATTATTTTTTTTTTAAAGAAAAGTACGAATTCAACATGTATATAAGTTAAACGAGAAAGTTAATATCGAGTGACGTCATCACGTGACGCACGTAACGAATTTTAGCTTGTAATAATAATAACGATAAATAAACAATAAAAATGTATCATAAATAAAAAAAAAAAAATTGTAAATAATTTTTTTTTAATAATTTATAAACAAAAACGGCAAAAAATAACGATAATAATAATAATAATAATAATAATAATAATAATATTTATTTTTATTTATTATGTACATAACATTAAATTTAATAAATAAATAAATAAATAATTACATATGTTTATATTGATAAAAAAAAAATTATTCAATAATTTTCCTTTGCTCCCACACTCTCTCTCCCTCACTTTCTTTCTCCCCCCCTCTTTATCATTTTATTATTAAAAAAATAAACATTAGTGACGTCATCATGAAAATCATTTTAATACATTTTAATATTATTATTATTATTATTATTATTATTATTATTATTAAATAAATATATATATTTAAATTTTTATAAATATTTTTATTTATTTTTCCTTATTTATCAATTACCTTTTTTTTTATAAATATAAATAATATTATTATATTTATTTATTTATTGATATTTAATAATCCGTAATTATTATCATTATTATTATTAATAAATTTCGCATATACTAAATAAAAATTAATTAATTAATTTTTTTTTTAAAAAAAAAAGAAACATTTTAAATTCAATTATTTCTATTATTATTAATCATTTCGTTCATTTATTTATTTATTAATTAATTAAAATGTTGTTATTATTATTATTGTTACTCTCGTTGTTAAGAAATGTTCGTTTTTTTTTCTAATAAGTCATGGTGGGAGAGAGGGAGAGAAAGGAGAAGAAAAAGAGGGAGAAAGGGGGGTGGAAAATTTTTTTTTCCAAAGGCTTTTCAAACGTTTTCTCAGTTTCTCTTTTTTTTTTCTCCACAACGTTTTTTTTTCTTGTTTTTATTTCCAGAAAGTTTTTTTTTCCTTTTTTCCTTTTTCCCTTTCCTTTTCCTTTCCCTTTTTTTCTCTTTCCTTTTTAAAATGATTTTTTTTACTTGATTGCTTTCTTTTTCCAGTTTTTTTTCCCCCCCGCTTTTCCTCGTAATGGCACGCGTTTTAAAAACAATTCTTACGAGCATGTTTTTTATTGTTATTATTATCATTATCATCATTAAAGTCGAACTACGAGTTTGTACGATATATTTTAAAATGATAATAATAATAATAATTTTTAGTTATGCGTAAGGGAACGCGAGACTTTGTTTAAAACTCGTTCGTAAATTTAATAAAAAAAAATAGAACGTGAATGCCTGGAAAAAAAATTTAAATAACGCTGGAGAAAAAATTTATTTATTTATTTATTTATTCACCTGTCCGATTTTGAAATTATCATCATCATCATCAATGATGGGCGTAGAAAAAAAAAACAAACACACCGGCGAAAAAAAAAATTTTTTTTTTTTTTTAACGCGGTGGGTGTAATCACGGTTTTTCTTTTTCTTCTTATCGTACCTTAACTATTATCTCCACCCTCGCATCGTGATTTCAATTAAATCGATGTTAAAAAAAATTTAAATCGTGCAACAACAAACAACAAACAAACAAAAACAATAACAAAACAATGATAAACTATTACGTAAAAAAAAAAAGGAAAAAAATTTAAATAATTTTTACGCGCGCGTTTTTTTTTTTTAACGTTTACTGAACGTACCCTAAATTTTTTGTGACGTAATAAAATTAATTTAAATTCACCCTCTTATGAAATTTCTTTTTTTTTTTTTGTACTACGTAATACGTTGTACTACCAACAATCTACGTCACCTCTTTTTTTTCAATTATCATATTATTGATTATCATTATCATTATTATTATTATTATTATTTGTAATTAAAATTACGTAAAAATACGTCGCATTGTAAAATGTAGTGAAATTTAAACGCAACTGTAATTATTACCGGTTAAATGTAATCTTTTGCAAAAAAAAAAATTTTCATTCACCCCGAAGTGGTATTAGAAAAAAAATTAAAAAATCACTACTTCATCATTATTATCATTATTATCATTATTATTATTATTTAATAATATCCGTTTATTTTTACGTTCGCCCATTTTATTAAAAAAGAAATTTCTCTTTAATTAATTTTTACATTTTTTTTTTATAATTTAAAAATTTAAAAATGCACCGTTTTACATAAATTATATTAATAATAATAATAATGATGATGATAATAATAATATTAAAATGTTGATAACCGACGTAACAGGTGATAACATAAATATTACGAAGGTGATAATTAAATTAATTTGCGTTGCGATTATGACGAAACCAATTTTTTTTTCCTACTGCTGAATTTTTTTTTCGGGAGGCTGGAAGGATTATGGGAAGAGAAGCGGGGAAAGATGTTTGTTTTTCCAGAAAGTTTTCCGATTTTTTTTTTTTAGCTACAGAAATCATTTCCGGGAATTTCGGATTCGATTGTTTGTCAACCGACGATTATAACGGATAAGGAAATACAATCCCTTAGTTTTCCTACCTATTTCTTTTTTTTTTTTTAAATGGTTAGAAAGTTTTCCTCGTTTCCCCCTCTCCTCCCCTCTTCCTCCCCTTTCTTTTTCCCCCCCCCCCAAAAAAAAAAAAAATTATTCGTTAACAATAAATTTATTTAAATTTTTTTTTTTTTTAATAAAATTCTAATTTCGATCAAATTTTTAATATTTATGAAAAAAAAAAAAAAATAATAATAATAATAATAATAATAATATATATTTAAATTGTTTTGAAGTGTCTGGGAAATGAGAAAGGGAGGAAGAAAGTCGTCGGACGTGGGGGGGGATATGGAAAAACAAAATATTATTAAACGTCAACAATTTTTTTTCTTTTTTTTTTGACATTCATTCATTCATAATAATAATAATAATAAAATTTAAAACTATTGAATGATTTTGAACGTTATTCGTTTAACCGACAGCGAACGGATGAATAAATTGAAATAATAATAATAATAATAATAATTTCCGGTTAAATCCATCGAATCGGTTATTATCATAATATCGACGGACGACATTTTCCATTTTTATTTTATTTTTTCTCCCAAAAAAAAAAAAAATTTAAACCATTTTCGAACCGTGATTTATTATTTAAATTATAATAATAATAATGTGGGAGTGGGGGAAAGTGTGGGGGGAATAACCAAATATATAATTAAATTCAATTTAAAATTTTTCAGAGAAGAACGTGTTTTAAATTATTAATTTAAATTTAAAAAAAATTTTTTTTTTTCGAATTAGGAAAAATCGGAGATTAAAAGATTTTAGATATCGAGTTCATTTACTTAATTAAATTTTTCTTTTTATTTGTTTTGGAGGAGTCCCTTCTCAATCTTTTATCCCGGTTTTCCCGATTCCCCTCTTCCAGAATTCGTGGAAAAATTTTCACGCACACGCACGCGAGTTTTTTTTTCTTCCTCATCTTCCTTCCTGTTTGCTCGATTTTCAACGAGAAATATTTATTTAAAAAAAAAAAAATTTACGAATTAATATTCTACTCCCAGAATGAATGAATGAATGAATGAATGAATGAATGAAAAAGTTTACAAAAATTTTTTTAAATTAACTAGAGCGTTTTGATAAAAAAAAGGGGGAAAAAATGGATCAACAGGTTGTGCTTTTGTGTAAACTCAACTGGAATTTTTTTTTTTTTCTGAACTGGAAAATTTTTTTTTTTCTGTCCAACTGTTGCTGTTGACGACCTAAGGTTAAATTTACGTGATAAGGATTTTTTTTTTTATCAATTGTCCCGAATATGAATGAAAAGTTTTTTTTTTTTTCCAGCATACGAATCGAATACAAAAATAAATTCGAGTTTTGTTCAAATTATTTTTAAAAAAAATATTTTTGTAAAAAAATTTTAATTAGCATCATGATATGATCCAATTTTCCAGTTATCCAGTTTTCCAGGTATCCAGTTATCTAGTTAAATTTTTTTTGGAATATATTTATTTTTTTTTATAAACAAAAAACAACGTTACGCGTCTCTCACAAAAAAAAAAGTTTTTCCAGGACGATGCTAATTAAAAAAAAAAAAAAAAATTTTATTTTGTATCCCCAAGCAAAAGCGACAACGAAACTTTCCAACATCAACAACAACAACAACAAGTTTATTATTATTATTATTATTATTATAATTATTAACTTTTCCTTTTACAAAAAAAAAAAAAAAGGAGAGGGGGAAAAAAAATCTTCACGTTGAAAAAAAATTCTGGAATGATTCGATGCGATAACATAAAAATTTCGTTTTCATTCATTCATTTTTTTTCCGAGGGGGAAAAAAAGGGAGGGGAGGGAAGAGGGGGGAAGGAAAATTCCTAAAAGAAAATTTTTTTCAATTTAAAAATGTTTTTTTTTTTTGTCAATAATTTCTAAGATTTCAATTTTCGTTTTTTTTTTGCTGTTGTTAAAATGTTTGTGTTTGCTGTTGCCGCTGAGATTTTCATTTTAAATAATAAAGAAAATCATTATCTTTCGTCAAAAAAAATAATTTACATCGTTAAATTTTATTTAAAAATTTTTAATATATTTATTTTTCTTATTGAAACTCATTAAAATTTTTTTGTTTTGACTTTCGTTTAAATTTAAATAATAATAATGATAATAATAAGAGAGGAAGAACCGCAACAGTAGCAGTAGCAGCCACCAATTCCAACATCGCAGTAACAACAAAATTTTTATTTTAAATATGTAAACCCTTTTAAAAAGAACAAAATTTTTTTTTTCGTCATTATTATTATTATTATTAAAAAGCAGAAGAAACGTAAATTATTAATTTTAATGCTTAATAATGGTAAAGAAACTGGAAGAGGATTAAGATTGGTTAAAAACTGTCTACGAAAATATTTCCGCGGGGAAAACGTAAAACTGCTTTTAATAAAATTTAAATTCGAATTTAATATCGACTCGGCGTGGAAAAGCAGAAGATATTTTGCAAAAGGTACCGATAACCCATGACTCCATTCCAGTATAAGAGAGAGTGGAAAAATCATCTGGAAAATCAAAAAGGTGTAAGCTATAATAAAAACTACATGCAGACGATATCGAAAAAAAAATTAAAAATTCCTGGATCGATAACGAGATTAGTTAATTTAAAATTTTCTGAAAAGTCTGATACTAACTAATGATAACGTTTATGGAAAATAGTAATAATAATAATAATAATAACGATGGGTATATAAAAATTTTATTTAAATTGAAATCTAAATGAACAATACGACGGAGTTTTTTTCAAACGGCGGAATTTAAAAAGAAAACGTTAAAACAGTTTATGATAAAACAGTATTAAAAATGATAAAACAGTTGAGGGGGAAAAAATTTTCACAAAAGAAAATCCCGTTGAAAAAGGAAAATCATCATGAGTAGGAATTTTACATAGCGACATCTTTTATATTTTATTAAACTTAAAATAATTTTGTGCCATCTATCGACTTTTTGGGAAATTAAAAATTTTCCGTTTTTTCTTTTCATCATAAGAACCTCCTGGCGTCAAAATGTTTTTTTTTATTGTGAATTTTTTTTTTTTTTGCGTTTCACGTACGTGCGTTTTTCCATCGTGCATACGTAAAAAAAAATTTTTTCGACGACAAACAACCCCCTTAAAATTAAAATTGCTGAATTAAAAACGTAAATAAAAATAAAACAAACCCTTTTACTAGTCGTTTATTATCAGGTGTCTTCCAATTAATAAATAAATAGGAGGTAATTTTTATTTACCTTATGAAAAAAGGTCGAAAAAAGTTTTTTTTTTTTTTTTCAAAATTCCTTCACGTTCAAATAAAATTTTTGACATTAGCACACAATCCTACAACACAACAACAACAACCGTTTGTTAACCTTCATTTAAAAATTAAAAATTTTTAATTATTATTATTATTATCAATCGAAAAATAACGGTCAAATAAAAAAAATAAAAAACCAATCACTCACAATAATCGATTAAACCGATCGTATCGATTATCGAATCGAATCAAATGTTTTTAATTAATTAAGATATTAAAAAGGATTCGATTTAAAAGATTTGTTTAATAATAATAATAATTTTTTGTTTGCACTTTCGATTACAAAAAAAAAAAAATTTTTTGAGTTTGATTTGTTTGATGTAAAAAAAAAAAAAAATTGAATTTCATCCTTTTTCGATTGACGACAAACAAAAGACAAACGAATGAGTACAAAATGTTTTTTTTTTTTATTGTTTGTATTAATAAAAGTATCGTTTGTTTTTTTTTTTTTTTTGTAAATGAAAAAACGGTTGTTTGATTAAATTAATTTTTTATGGATTCCAAAAAAAAATAAAAATGAAAGACAAAAAAAATTTTTTTTTCCTTTTTTTATTTGCATTCAATAAAATTTTTTTTAAAATTAATTTTTCGTCCCCTTTGTAAGTAATTTATCGTTACAATTTATTATTATCATTATCATTATTATTATTATTATTAACATTTTTCCAGTCGAATTTCGGATGTTACGAACTTTGAAAGCGTTTTTTTTTTTTTTTGATTCCAGGCTTAAAACTTGTTATTTTTACGAACGATCGAATTTTAATTTTTTTTTCTTAACCTATTTGACCTTTGACCTTAAAAATTTGTTTTTATTTATTAACCTTAAACGTATTTTAAGTTGTATCTATTAAAAAAAACTTCATCAAATGGTAAAAAAAAACATAAAAAATAATAAACACGGTAAGAAAATTTTTATGAGGTTATCCAGTGTATTCCAGAATTCATTCCAGATCTATTTCCGGTTCCTTAATTACAAATTCTTATGCATCAATTGTGGTATTTATAAAATTTTCCAAAAACTTTCCATACGATAGGAAAATATTCTTATAAATTGTGGCGTTCTGACTCCCGGAAAACCAAAATTATTTTCCAATTCCTTTCTTACCGCATCCCACATCAACCTTTGTGTTACGATTATATTCGGTTTTTTGGTTTACAAAAATTTTCTGTCTCTATGTGCGTTTGTGGGGAGGCCGCGAGAAGGGCGGGGGTATTTTTCAAACCTGCTCCCGTAACTGGAAATAATTTCTACCACTCTTTACCTAAATTTTTCAGCAAACGACAACAAAACAAAAAGCAAAAATGATAAAAGAAAAACAATTCTTTAAAATCAAATTTTCGTAACAAATAATAGGAAGTGACGTAATAATAATAATAATTAGAAATCTTATTTAAAACAACGAAGACGACGACGACGATCATTAGTAATATTAATAAAAAAGTAATAAAATTTCTTATGTAATATGTATAAAAGGTAATTAAATTGAAAAATTAAAACTTTTATCATGTCACACAATAATAATAATAATAGTAATAATAATAATAATAATTAATAATAATAATAATAATAATAATTATTATTATTATTATTATTATTATTATTATTATAAATAGAGTTAATTTAGTAAACGAAAATTACTGTCGGATAAAATTTTTTTTTTTATTAAATATAATATATATTTTAAGAAAAAGTTTTAACAAAAAGAAACAAATTGTTATTGTTGTTATTATTTTTAAAAAAAAGGGAAAGATAAATAAATACTTACGGTAAATTATTTTGCTGGAAGAAAAACAAAACGTACCTGATAACACACGCGGAAAAAAAATTATTTGTAAACTTTTAAGAACGTTGAAAAACTGATCACGTGATCCTTGAATAATTTTTATCACTTTTCCACTTATAAAAAAAAAAAAAATAAACAAAAAAAAAATTACTCGACGACAACAACAACTACTCAAGTCGTCGGAGTAATTTTTTTTTCCCCCCCCCCCGCCTCCCCACATCGAATTTAATTTTTTTTTAAGGTAAAAATAAATAAAGATGCCTTTTCTTTGTTCAGTAGGTCGTTAAAAAGAAAATTTTTTTTTTTACCGAACAATGAAATTCTGAACAAAAGGTGAAAAAAAAAGTGAAAAAAAAAGTGAAAAAAATTTAAACCCGTAAGCTAAACACGTAAAAAAAAGAAAATTTCGATTAATTT
>NW_002987208.1:2975-15669 GCF_000006295.1 Pediculus humanus corporis | reverse complement strand
CATCGTAATTTTTATGTTTAAAAAAAAAATTTTTTTTTTTCCCCAAGTTAATTTTTAATATTTTTACAAACTACAATAACGTACTACTACTACTACTACTACCACTACTACCACCACCACTACCACTGCAATGACGTATTATTTACTATCTAACACTACAATCAAAAAAAATTTTCATCGTAATATTAATTTTTATGAAGATGGAAAAAAAACGAAATCGAAAAAATAATAATAATAACGAACGGTGAATATTTATTTATATTTTATAACGTGACGACTCTGACGTCATTTCCTTTTCATTATATTAATAAAAAAAAAAAAAAAAATTTTTACTATAACGATAAAAAAAAGAAAAATCCATCATCATTCGAAGATAACTTCATAAAAATTACACACACTCACACATACATAAATATTATTTTTTTTTTTTATGGGTTGTCAATTTTTCTTTATGTATAATATTTATGTATTATGTATTATGTTGTTTATGTATAATCAATCAATCACAAAAAAAAATTTTTTTTTCTGCTATAAACGCGACGTTATTCGTCTTGTGGCAACAGGAAATCAATAAAAAAAAATTTATTTCTATAAAATGATCGTACCTGCGTTGGGCGTGACGTCATAAATTTATTATTATTATTATTATTTTAAAATTCGGTTGTTACAAAATAATAAAATATAATAATAATAATAATTTTTGTCGAACTTTAAACGAATCATTTTCAACGGATGTTGGAAAATTCTTCATTATTCATTTTCCGGAAGGAAAAAAAAAGAAAAGTTTTTTTTTGGAATTATTTCGGAACGGATTTATTTTTTTTTAAATTAAGGACTTTAAATAATAATAATAATAATAATAATAATAATAATAATAATAATAATCATTATCATCATCATTAAAATTTATCATAATAAGCTTTTATTATCCAGTTTTTCACGATGACGAAAAAAAAATCAAATAAAAGTTTCTTATCATTTAACAGATAATAAAATAATCCAGTCTGACGTCATAATAAATAACGTCTTGTACTTTTATATTCGCTAAACTTTTTTTTTTTTATTATTAATGACATTAATTAAATATATATACTTTTTTAAATTAATTAACATTAATTAAGACACTTTAAAAATAATAATAATAATAATGATTAAAATTTAATGAAAATAAAAAGAAAAAATAAAGAAGAAGAAAACGTAAAAAAGGGCGTTGTTAATGTACAGATATAATTATTTGTTTATTTATTTATTTATTAATATTATTTATTTATTTATTTTTAAAAGTAATAATAATGATAATTGATATTAAAAGAGTTAAAGAATTGTTTAAACTCATTCGAGAGATGATGGTAAGTAAATTTAATTGTTTATCGTTTCCGCTGATAAATTCGTACGTTTACCTAATCCAAAATTATAAATAGGTTTACGAAATTGTCTCGAAAATCCAATCGAAGATCGATAATTAGGATTATTGATCGCTCCATACGAATAACTTCTCTTAAACGAACGTGATTGAACGTCATTTGTTTGTTGTTGTTGTTGTTCTGTATTTTTTCCCTTTGTATTTTTCTCATCGGAAACATGTTCTTCGTTATTATTTTGAATGCTCATGTTTTTCTCATGGATTTCCCTTTTCGATATGGGATTTTTCGATGAATCGATATTATCGGAACGTTTACCCAAACCGAAATTAAATCGACTTGCTGCCACGTTCGGATTGTACGGCCTTTTACCCAAACCGAATGAATATTGACGATTTCTTTTACCCAAACCCATGTTGTAGAGTCTATCTCTCGGATGAAACATTTCCAACGATCTTTTACCCAAACCGAAATCGTATCCTCTTCCACGTTTACCCAAACCAAAATCGTATCTTTGCCTTTTACCCAATCCGAAATTATATAATTTTTGCCTTTTGTCCATTGCTTGCATTATGTCGTCGTGATAAAGTTCCAATTCCGGTAAACTATCATCATCATCTTCGGCATACGAATATTCATCGTATTCTCCTAAACTTCCTCCTCCTCCACCTCCGCCAACTCCTCTTCCTCCTATTGTTTGATCAATTTCTGATCCTCTTTTACCCAAACCGAAATCGTAAACGGGTAACCTTTTATATTCCGACGTGTACATCCTTTCTAAATCGTGGGGACCTAAATTGAATTCGTTACCGGAATCCACGAGTGCGTTATGAAATTCCACAGGTCCTCCGCTAACCGAAGGTAACAATATGATTATCCCTTGCATGAATGCGACAAAAGGTACGAAACCTTTCACTTGATGCATCATCATCTTCTTAATCCTCCTACTGCTCCTGTAATGAAAAAATAATAATAATAATAATTAATAAAAAAAATAAATAATAATAATCTATTCAATTCTAATCCTGTAAAACAAAAGATATAAAATTACGAGGTTTGTATTAAGAAGTGGGGAAAAGAGGAAGGAAATACCTGAAAGTGAAATTACAAAAATCTTGTTAGGGGGGGGGGGAAATAAATTTTACGACGTTTATATTATCGTTATAAAAAAAATTTTTTTTTTTTTTTAATTACGTTTGTTAATTACACATAAAGGTCAAAAACTACCTACCGGTCTTGATTTTTATTATTTTTCTTTACTTAACGTTTATTATTAGTATTAAAAAAAAAAAAAAAAAAAAAAAATTTATCGTGTATTCTTTTTTTTAAATTAATTTAATTAGAGTCTGATGCCACTTATGATCGATAATAAAATTTTAAGAAAAAGAGGGGGGGCATTAAATAATTTTATTTTATTTATTAATTTAATATGATATTAACTTTTAAGTTGTTATTTGTTTGTTTGTTTGTTTGTTTGTTTTCTCTCTCTCGTTTAATTGTTTTTTATTTATTGAATAAATAAAAAGTTTTTTTTTTCACCTTCTTCTTCTTTTTTTTTCTATTTGTAAATCAACTCGTGATTTTTATAATAAAAAATAAAATAATTTTTGAAAAAAGTTTTTAAACGATACGAATTTTTCAAAAAAAAAAAATGACTTTACTTAAAATTTTTTACACTTTGGAATTTTATGTGGAAAAATTTTTCTTCTCCTCCCACGTAATAAAAATTTTCTTTTTTTTATTTTTATTTACTTTTTACATTCAATTCCTTTCATTTTTTGACACGGTTTGTGGATTTTTTTTAAAAAAATTTTACACGCTTACGATTTTACTTTTCACACTATTTTTACCTCTTGACAAAAAAAAAAAAAAATAAAATAAAACAAAATTTCCCTCCCCCCTTTTTAAGTGTTTTTTACTTTTTTTACCAAATCAAATTTTCTTTGACTCTTTCGTCGTTTTTAAAAAATGGCAGATTTTATTTGGAAAAAAAAAAATCACAAGAAAATAAAAAAATCTAAAAAAAAAAATTAATTTTTTTTATTTTTCCCTTTTAAATAAATTAATTATTTTATTAACATCGAAAACATTTTTTTCTTTTAATAATAATTTAATTTAGCTTTATATACTAAAATAAAAAGGTTTCGTTTACCCTACCCTCCCCCTCGCGCGCCCCCAAATAAAATCCCCCCCCCGAAAATACAGAATCAAATACGTACGTAATAAAAACGAAAAAAAGAAAACAAAACCGTTTGTGCCTTTAACTTTTAAATACCCACTCACTCCATCGGAAAAAAATCTCGATTCTGATTGGTTAAAATTTTCCACACTCGGCAAAAAAAATAAATAAATAAACAAACCGAAGATGAACGAACATTACCGAACGCGATGACGACGATACGGAGATAACTTTTTATTTATTTTCCATCGCACATAATTTTGTATACTCGAACCCCATTCCAAACTTCGTTCTTATCATTTCCAGTTATCCTCCAGAAAATTTTTCCAGGACTTAACCGATTGTTTTTCTTTTTCTTTTATAAAAAAAAACATCCATCGTAATTTTCCGCAACGAATAATTAAAAAAACAAAAAAAAAAAAAATTAAAAACAAACAACACGTTTTTTTTTTCATATGACGTCATCTTTTTTTTTTTTTAAGTATAAAACTTGTGTAAATAATAATAATAATAATAAATTAAAAATATTAACAATAAATTAATATACTAAAATCAATATTCAACCCACGAGTTTCTTAACACTTTTTTTTTTTTTATTAATATTCTTCTTTTATTTTTATTTTTATATATAAAAAAACTTTTTCAATTTTCACTTTAATGAAATTTATAAATTATTGTTAAAAAAAAAAAAAATTTTTTTTTATATAAAAAAAATAAAAAAGTTTATATATATATATATTTTTTTTTCCTCTCGTGATAATAATAATAATAATAATGGCGTCGAAACGTTGATACATAAAAATTAATAATAAAAACGAGAACTTTTTTTTTTAAAACAATCATATGGTACTAAAATTAATTATTATAATAAAAAAATATTCAAAATGAATAAATTATTATTATTATTATTAATTAAAACCGTAAAAGGATTTGTTAAGTTGTAAAGGGTTTTTTTTGGGGGCGGGGGGAAGGAGGGGGTAATTAATCGTAAGAGTCCGAAACACCTTCGTTAGTTAAGAAATTGTCAAATTTAAAGTTTTACAAATGATAAATTTTTGGGATTTTATGCCGATAATAAATTTTATTTAATAATTTGACAGGTTGTTGTTGTTGTTGTTGTCGTTGTCGTTACGGCCCCGGATTATTTTTGTCAGTTTGATCGTTTGTTTATTTTGACACTCTTATCATCATTCACTTACAACATTAGGTGTTGTAATTAATATAAAAAAGGTTATCGCGAAAATAAAAAATTTTTTTCCTACCTTTTCCTATTATTATTATTATTATTATTATTATTATTATTATTATTATTATTATTATTATTATTATTAATTACGAAATTACGTATTTAAAAAATTTTTTTATTACCCGAACGGTTTTGAAAGATGTTCGAAAGAAAAAAACGTGAAAGGGTCGATGAGAGAAATTTATTAAAAAAAAAAAAACTCGTGGATTCTGTGTGTGATTGTTTGTGTTTGTTGTGTGATTGAGGAGGGTAAATGCGCGTTTGTCGTGTGAAACGTGTGTTTGTATGCACGTTTATACAAAACGTTTAATTTAAACGTTTTTGTTTTTTTTTTCGTTAAAATTTCGCCGCCTTCGTTTGATTTGATTTAATGTAATGATTTATTTCTTTCCTTTTCCCTCCATGCCCTTCCGGTTCCCCCTTTTTTTTATTGTACATAAGGTTAATTTAAATCGAATGAAACTTGGTATTATGTTTTTATGTTTTTGTTTGTTTGTGTTTACACTCAAACATTATATCTTCATTAGTGGAATGTTTTATTACTTTAACTTTTTTTTGTGTTGTCGTGATAAACGACTCGTGATTTTTGTGAAAAATAACAAAAGTCGTTTCGGGTTATATAACGTTAGAAAATTCTTGTAATTTTTTTTCACGACGAAAAATTTTTTTTTTCTTCTCTCTCTCCCCCTCGCTCTTTTCCCCCTTTTCATCCCTTTTCTTTCCCCCGTAATAATTTTAAAAAAGAATTTTTTTTCGTTAAGCAATCAAAAAATTACCAATAAAAAAAAATATATATATAAGTCGTGTCAATATAAATATATTTATAAAAATCGTGTCAATAGAATGATAGTTTTTCATTATTATTATTATTATTTAAACAATGATTTATTCCTTCCCCCTCTTTTTTTTTTATTTTTTTTTTTTAATAAATGATTTTAAAATGAAAAAAATTTGTTTGCGAAAGTTTTCCATTTTTTCGGAAAAAAGTTTTCATTTTTCTCGGAAAAAGGAAAATTTTTTTTTTGAGAAAATATGAAAGGGAGAGGGGGGAGGTAAAGTGACGAGTATAAAATTAAAAGCTCAAAGAAGCTGTAAACTGAGATTTTTTAAGAATGTTTTAATGACAAAACATCGTCTCATACTAAAGAAAAGATTAAATTGGGTTTTCCACGCTGATCCCGTCAGTCACATTAATCTTTAAAAAGATAAATGAAAACTTCAGAGAAAAGGGAAGAAAAGGTTTTCTCTCTTAGGGAAAACAGGATTTTCTTTTTTTTTTTCCAACCATAAAAAATTATATTTTGATATATTTATATAAAAAAAAAATTTTTTCTATCGTCTCCCGTTTATTGTTATTATTATTTTTAAAGGTTTGTTAAAATAATAAAATATGGCCGCCATTTTGATTAAAAAAAAAAAAAAATTTTTATTTTTCCAAAACGATTCGGAAAATTTTAAAACGTGAGACTGGAAAAAAATTTATATTATTTGTTTATCTGAAAAATTCCAGAACCTAAAATAATTATAAACTTAAAAAAAAAAAATTTTTATTAGTTAACAAACCCAAAAAAAAAAATTTTCCGATGCATTTTCATTTTCTTACATTTTTCCCCTTTCCTCTTTCTTTCTCTCACTCTCTCTCTCCCTCCCTCTCTCTTTATCTTTTTTTACCTTTTTAAAATGATATTCGATACCTAATTATCCAGTACTTTTATTATATATTTATACATAAAATAAATTTTTATTAAAAAAAAAAAAAATTAATCATGACATTTATTGTATATAAAAAAAAAAAAAAACCTGGAAAAATAATTGCAATAAAAAAATTTCCATCATTTTTTTTTATGCACACATATTTTCCCCGCTCCCCTCTTCCTCCTCTCCCTTCTCTCCACCCTTTTCCATCCTCCCTCTCTCTCTCTTCATTTAATTTCATATTTTTCGCATAACTTGTGACGTTAAATTCTTTTAATAAAGCGACTTCATCATATATTTCCGCATCAACGATAATTTTTTTTTTTGTTTTTCCGGTAGAAAAATTTTTTTTCTTTTTTTTCTCTTTCATTTTATAAATCATCAAAATTCCAAAAAAAAAAAAATTTCAAACGACCAAATCTCTGAAATCTGTTAAATTCTAAAGTAAAACCAGAAAATCCCTTAAAAAAAAAAAAACGTGGCGGGCTGTTGGGAAAACGTCATAACAATAAATCATGACGAATTCAATTTTTCTTTTTTCCGAAAAAAAAGTTTTCTTTTCCACATCGATAATATAATTCGTAGAAAGTTCGTGAGTAAAATAATAACTGATAAGTTATCAATCAATCAAGATGTAAACAAAAAAATTTTTTTTGGCAATCATTGCGATTTTCCACCTGGAAAACCCCTACCGGAAGTACCGTGAACAGCGAATTCTTTCATTTCTCTCCTGCTAACATCATCATCATCATCATCATCATTATTATTATCGTACGTGTCGAAGATTTTCCGACAAACTCGAAAATTAAAAAAAAATTTTTTTTTAAATTTTAAAATCACCCTAATGACGTCACAGCTAAATTCATTTCATCCCGAATTCGTGATAATTTTCACAATTTCATTAATATATATATATAAATTTTTTTTTTAAAAACAAACAATAATAATAATAATTAAGAAAACGAAATCTCCCACTTACGTTCGTGTTATTATCAATTCGAAAACCGAACACGATAGAAAATTTAAAATTTTCCAGAATTTTCTTTCAATTTTTAAAACGGAATCAAATGAAATCCGATAATTTTATTTATTTTTTAATAATAATAAATATTTTACTTAATTAAAATTTATTTGAATTTTTATTTAAAAAACAAAACACTCGATAATATTATTATCATTATCATTATTATTATTATTAATTAGCGATTAATACTTTTGTTTTTACGAGGAAAAACTTTTTAAAAAAAAAAAATTTCCCAGACTGGAATGCATGAGAAAATTTTTTTTTGAATTTTTACAATTAAAATAATTTTTTTTTTGATGACGTTCGGTGATAAGAGATAATGATAATAATAATAAAAAGTGGAATCGATGATGATGATGATGATGATGATGATGATGATTACGGGGAAATAATTGAAGAATTAGCCTAATAAGGGTGCAAGATTTAAATTATTGAATATAAAAAAAGTTTTTTTTCGATGGAAAAAAAAGAAAGAAAGAAAGAGAGAGAGAGAGGGAGAGAGTGATGGGGGGGGGGGAAATGTTTATTATATTTATAATGTAATAAAACAAAAAAAAAAAAAAACATTAAGGGAAACACGTTGAAACATAATACTTAACAAAAAAAAAAAAAAAAGGAGGTAAACAGGAGTAAAAACAAACAGACATTTAAGATGACAGGATAAAAAAAATTATTGAAAATTAACCCAAAAACAACAGATAAATGTAAATAAACGAGGGACGGATGATTAATTTATACAACAACAACAAAAAAGCAGAAGACAAATTAAAATTGATGATTAAATTTAAAAAAAAAATAAAAAAATAAAAATTTCAATAATCGAATTTGGTTTGTTCGTTATATTTTTTTTTTTTCTTTCTTATTATAAATAAAAGAATTCCGCCATTTTTCTTTTTTTTGAAATATTTTGGCGGGAAAATTTAAAAAAAAGAGAGAGAGAGAGAAATTCATTTTTAATATTTAAACGTTAATATTTAACGTAATTAATAATTTCCCCGCCCCGGTTTTACCAATCTCCCCTCCCCCCGATACGATTCGTCTTACTTACATTAATTAATTAATTAATTTTTATAAATATCGATCAACCGATCGATGGATCGATCGATCGTTCGACCGGAAATCTTTAGAAAAAAAAAATTAAAATTTAACCGAATAATTAATTAATTAATTAATTTTTTTTCCGTCGCCATTTTTTTTTTTTTTTATCTTAGTTTACAAAAAAATTTTTTTCTTTTTTCAATACCGAAATATATCATCTAGTGCCACGTTCGAATAATAATAATAATAATAAATTGTACGTTAAATAATTTTTTTTTAATTTCAAAATAATAATTAAATTTTATAAACCGAAGATTTATACTAAAAATGAAAATTTAATATAATAACGCGGTGTGTGCGTGTGCATGCGTGCGTGAGTAAATCTCCTTCACGTGTGGTTTTATTACGCGTAGCAATACGTAATAATAATAATAATTATATGTGACGTCATTAATTTAATTTTTTTCTCCTTTTTTACGCCGTATTATTAAATAAACGTAGCGAAAAATTTATTATTATAAATATTTGTAAAGTACTTGAACGAAAAAAAAAATTTTTTTTTTGTTTTTCTCGTTTCCTAATCCGACGCCATATTTACTAAACATATTGCGATTTTCGAGTTTTAATTTCGATATATCGAACGAAAATTTTTTTTAATAAAAAATATTAAATTACGATTTCTTTTTGTTTTCTTTTGTTTTTCTTTTGTATTTTCTTTTGTATTTTCTTTTGCGAATACTTTTAAATAAATATTTATTTGTATATAAAATAAATATATTTTTTTTTTGTATATTTTAAATTTAATTCTTAAAAGCGAAAAGATTTATTTATGTTAATAATAATAATGATGATGATGATGACGATGATGATGATGATGATTACGACGTGTTTATAAAAGCGTCGAGTTTAAATTGAAACGAAAACACAAAAAATTTTTTTACGTTTACGTATATTCGCGCGGAAATCCGTTAATAGAAATTTAATAACTTTTTAAATAATAGTTTTTAGTTTATTAATAATTAATAATAATAATAATAATAATAATAATAAGAGTAAAATGTTTATTAATAACGTGGGGATGATGTGAGCTCTGCGGAAAAGGTTTTGAAATTTTTTACGCTACGAGTTTTTATATAAAAAAAAAATTTTTTTTCTTTTCCCCCCCCCCCTTCCTTTGACTCCGTTTGTTTGTCGGTTTGTTTGTTTGTTTGTTTAATAAAAAAAAACTTTTTGGTAAAAAAAAAAAAAATTAAAAAAAAGTTTTTTTTTTTAAAATTTAATTAATTAATCGGATTTTCCGAGTTGGTCGCGTGTTTTGAGTTGTTAATTTTATTTTTCTCGTTTGTTTGTTTGTTTGTTGTTTGTATTTAATTGTAAAATTAAAAATTAAAATAATTAATTTTTTTTTTTGCACTTTGACCACCCGTCGTCGCGTCGGAATTTTTTTTTAATTTTTTCTTTTTCCCACCACCATTTTTTTTTCCCACCTCCAATTTTCTTTCTGTTTATTCTTTTCACTTTTTTTTCTCTCTTTCTTTTTATATTCTCGACAAAAACAAACAACAAACAAGTAAAAAATAAATTAATTTAATTATTCTCTTTTTTTTCTCTCATACAAAACGAATCCGAATCAAATTTTTATTTTTTATCCTTCTCCCCGCCTCTTTCTCTTTCTCTCTTTCTCTCTCTCTCTTATACAAAAATTACTTAAAAAATAATTTACCACCGATTTCGAAAATGTAATAATTTTCTTTTTTACATACAATCGCGTCAAATACGACTTTGTTAACAATAATAATAATAAAATTTGTTTTCAATACGTTTTCCGTAAGGTTTCACTATTTATTACTTTTCACGTTTGCTTTTTTTTTTTAATAATAATAATAAAACATACGTCATTTACCTGTAAATCCTTCATCATCATCATCATCATCATCAATTATTCAGAATTTATATCGGTATAATATCATCATTATTATTATTATTATTTTAAATAATTTTGCGGTTGTTGTCGTGCGTTTCGAACAAATAAAAAAAAAAAAAATTTTTTTCAAAACCCTTTTCGTTGTAAATCTTTCACGATTTTATTATTATTATTATTATTATCATTGACGTTATCACCCACGTTCCGAGAACGTTATTATCATGATAACATATGCGGTTATTGATACGTAAAAATAATAATATTAATAATAATAATAATAATAATAATAATTAACGTCATGATTCGAAATAATTTCGAAGACGTCAATATCGAAAATATAAAAAAAAAATTTTTTTATTTTTTTGAGGGCGTTAATAAATAAATAAATAAATAATAATCGATGACGTCACAATATAAAATAATAATAATAATGATGATAGTAATAATAATAGTAGTAAGATTATCATAATAAATTACCTTATTTTTAAATGATTTTTTTTCTCCTACTTCTTCTTCTTCTTTTTCTTCTTGTTGTTTTCTTCTTGTTGTATTTATTTCACAAACATTTAATTACGTTTAAAAAAAAAAAATCAATCAATCAATCAATCAATCAATGAGTGAATCGTCTTTTTTATTTCGGAAGAATTTAATTAAAAAAAAAAAAATTAATAAAGAAAATAAGGGATTGTATAGAGAAAGAAGGAAAAAAAACACACAGACGGTTAAACTATTATATACGTAACACGGCGGTTAAAATATGTTTATTCGAAATGAAATTAAGCTACCGTTATTTTATAAACTCAACAAGTTCCTGCGTCGTTTGAACCTTCTAATGCCTTAACCAATCAGATTTTTTTTTACAAACCGTGTGGGGGGCGTTATCGTTATCTCCCTACTACCCCCCCACCGCCTCTCAACCCGCGTCGTGTTGTAAATACAAATTTCCTTAATAACTTCACGACCTCCTACTCCTCCTCTTCGTTTTTTAAATTTTTTTCAAATATCCACTCCGAAATTTTTCCACTCTATAAATTTCTTTTCCCCCTGCTCCCTTCTCCCTGCCCCCGACACTATTTTCTTTTTATCAACGATTTGTCGCAGTTAAAAATTACTAATAATAATAATAAAAATAATGAAAAGTTAAATTTTTTTTTTTTGATTAAAAGGAAAATACGACCAATTTTTTTTATTAAATATTTTTCTCCAGTATCACAATTACAAACGAATCATTTTTCTCCAGTAAATTTTTTTTTCTTTCATTTCCCTTTCTCCCCTCCTCTTACTCTTCTTTCCCCTTCTCCCTCCCTTTCCCTCCTCCTACTCCTCCTCCTCCCGAAAAAAAAAACGGTAATAAATCGAAAATTCATTTTTCTTTTTTTTTTCTAAAAAAAAATTGATTTCGATAAACATTAAAAAGTTTCAAAAATTATTACTCTCATTTATTACTCTTTAAAAAAAAAAAAAAGTAATTTTAATATTCAAAAAAAAGAGAGAGAGATAGAGAGAGAAAGGAAGAGAGTGAGAGAGAGAAAGGAGAGAGTGAGAGAGAGAAAGTAATTTTATTACTCGACGAAACTTTGACAAAAAAAAAATTTTCTTTTTTTTTTCTTTTTTTTTTCTTCTACAAAATTATAAGGGTTGAAGATTGATATAAATTATTATCATTATTATTATCATTATTATTATTATTAAATTATAAAAGTTTGACGATCAAATATTTTATTACAAGTAATTAATTTTTTTTTTTTTTTTTTAATACAACAGGTAAAATCGAAATGAGTCCATCATGATTTAAAAAGATTTTTTAAATTTTTAAAGAAAAAAACTTTTTATCCCCCCCTGCCCCTCCCCACCACCACTACTTCCGTCGGAGAAAAAAGAATCCGAAGAATTGTTAGAAACAACGGAAAACTTTTTAAATTCGAATTTGAAAAAAAAAAAAAAGTAAAAGGAAACGGAAAAGTAGATCGTTATTCACGTGTTGGAAAAAAACGCGGGAGAAACAAACAATTTATACCACGTGACATCCGATTTTTCATTTAAAAAAAAAAACCATAAAAAATGATTTGTCCCCCCACCCCCCACGGGGGGGAAGGAAAAAAAAATAAAACAAACATGGCGGAGTGGGAAAAAAATAAAAAATATACGACCTAAAATTTATCTTATTTGATTTCCTATGAGAGTATCACATAAAGAAAGAATATTGAGGGGAAGGGGTGGGGAGGGG
>NW_002987208.1:0-2696 GCF_000006295.1 Pediculus humanus corporis | reverse complement strand
ACGACGATAATAATAATGATAAGAAAGAAAAAAAAATTATTTTTACCCTGTTGATGGCAGTATAAAAGCATTAAATTACGATTTGTGTGTGAATTATATTTTGTCCACGTGTCGAACAATAACATCGGGTTGACCTGGCCACGTGTAACATTTTTCACTTTTTATTATTATTATTATTACCATAATAAACGGGGGGAGGTGATTAAAATGATGATAATTAAAATAATTACGATAATGATTAAAAAAAATTTCTTTCGTGGGAAAATTTACTATCGTTGAAGTGCCGGGGGAGGGGGAGGAGCAACCGGAAACGAGGTGTGGGAAAGGGTGTGTGTAAACATGTGTGGGGAGGGGCGTACTAAACCACGTTTTAGTTGTCGTAAAATTTTTTTTTCTAATTTTTTTTATTTAATTTAAAGGGATTTTAAATTATGCACGACTACTTACGGCACTGTTCGTCATAACCCCACCCCCCCAAAAAAAAAAAACAATTTAATAATAATAATAATATATAATAATAATTCTCGATTAACCTTTTTTTTCTTTCTCTCTCTCTCTCTCTCGATAAGTTCGATTAATTACTTTTCTTTATAAGAAAGGAAAAAACGGAAAAAGTTTTCAAAAAATTTTAAGAGAGAGAGAGAGAAGAAAGAGAAAAAGAGAGATTAGCTTCGTAAATGAAAAAATTCTTTTTACCGCCATCATCGAAAAATCATTTCCTTTTTTTCCTTTTTTCCTTTTTTTTTTTTTTAATTTAAAACTTGAAAAAAGCAAAAAAAAAGAAAAAAAGAAAAAAAATCGTAAATATTCATTCAACAGGTTGTATTTTATATATTTCCTGCCTTTTTCATTCATTTCCTTTCTTTTTTTTCTCTCTCATCCTTTTAATAATTCCTTTGAATATTTAAATTAATAATCAATCGTTCGATTAATTAATTACTTATTTAATTAATTAATTAATTTAAAAAAAAAAAAAGAAAGAAAATTTTTTTTTTCTGTTTTTCGTTGGTAAAAATATTAATTATTAAAAATGTTATAATTTTAAAAATCATTACATTAATAATAATAATAATAATAATAATAATAATAATAATAATGATCATGGTAATTATGATAATGATGATGATAATAATACTAGTGACGAGGATAATGATAAAATTAATCGTTTAGTTAAAATAAATTGTTAAAAATTAACCGTTAATTAATTTCCCCCCCCCCAATTTTTTTTTTCTATCCATTTTCCATTGACGACACCCTCTATCACCGATCAATACACTTCCTTTGATAATTTCCTTTTATCATTTAATTAAAAAAAAATAAAAATAAAAATCGAATTTTTGAAAATTAAAAAAAAATAAATAAATAAAAACGTGCATCTCGTTCGTCGACATTATTTATTTATTTATTTTTATTAATTATTTAATTAAATTCGAATCATCCTTTTCATTATTATTATCATCATCATCATCATCATCATTATTATTATCTATCGTGACGTTCGACAAAAAAAAAAAAATTTGTAGCGCACGATATAGTTGTGAAAAAAAAAAAAATTGGAAAATTATCTTTATTTTTTCAAAAGAGAAACATTGCGTGTGTGCGTGAGTAAATGCGCGTACGTGTTTACATCTATCGAATTTGTTTTTATAAAAATAAAAAAAATAAATGAGAGAAAGAAAAAGAGAGAGAGAGAGAGAATAAAGAAAAAAAAAACAAAATTTATTAATAAATGAAAAGAAAAAGATAATTTAATGAATGAAAAATAATTAAAGAAGTTAAATTAATAGGGAAAAAGTAAAAACATAATTAAAATTTTATTATTAATTTTATTATTATTATTATTATTATTATTATTTGTTACAAATTGTCGTCGCAAATGTGTTTTGTTATATATATAAATAAATAAAAATCAACGACGACTGAGAAGATGACGTCATTAATTTAAATAAAAAATAATTTTCCCTTTTTTTTTTTTACGCGATAAATATTAACACGCGTACGCGTTCGAATCGAACTTTTACCGTTTTTTCCCTTTTTTTATTTTTTTACAAACCGCACAATCGACAAACAACAACCACTAACAACAACCAAACAACCAACAACACGAACAATTTTATTTTAATTTTCTTTTTATCAATCCATAAGATTGTTTAGGTAAAGGTTCAAATAATTTTTTTTTTATTTTATTTTTTTATTTTAAAAATAAAAGCCATTCACACAAAATACAACATTTCTCCTAATATTAATAATAATAATAATGATAATAATAATATTAATAATATTAATAATAATAATAATACATAAAAAAATTAAAATAAAATAAAATAAAAAACAAAAGCATGAGCAATCGAAAAATTAAAAAAAAAAATTTTTAATAAAATAATAATATACAAAATACTTATTTATGTATTTATTAAAATAATAATAATGATAATAATAATAATATAAACGCACGTTACGAAACGCGGATGAAAAATATTAATAATAATAATAATAATAATAATAATAATAATAATAATAATAATAATAATAATAATAATAATAATAATAATAATAATAATAATAATAATAATAATAATAATAATAATAATAATTTTTGTTATTAAAATAAAAATAAATAATAAAAAAATTTTCATCCGTTTTTAAGATCAAAAAGGGGGATGTTGTACTTTTTTTTATTAATTTATTAATTAATA
>NW_002987209.1:0-1610 GCF_000006295.1 Pediculus humanus corporis | reverse complement strand
ATTATTACGTTAGATACAGACAAAGAAGGGAAAAAAATTAATAATAATTTCATTTATTTATTGATTCCACATTATTTATTTATTTATTTATGTAAAACAATTAATCGTTGGACTATTATTATTATTATTATCGTGTCATGAAGAAAATTTAAAAGTAAAACTAAAACATTTTGAAATTAAATTTAAAAAAAAAAACATTTTTGATTACTTTCTACCATTGTTTACATAGAATAAAACAACCACTACCAAGCGTTATATTTTTTTTTAATTACTTGCACGCGTGGTTACGCACGTGCAAAAATAGTTAATGACCTTTTAACATACCCGAAAATTATTATTATTATTATTATTATTATTTTTACATATTAATACTAACGAAACATAATCTTATTTTTTAAAAAAACAAATTACAATTTGTGCGTGTTAAAGTAATAAGCAATCATTGGTAATAAAGTAATGAATAATAATGTGTTGGTGGTTGATCCGAACATTCTAGAAGAACCGTTGCACGAATCTCCGGTACACGTTTCGCAAAATGGCAAATTCGATTGATCGACGATTTTCGATCTTAACATAGTGCAAAGATCTCTTCCGTCCATGTTATCGTAGTAACAACCTCTCACGACGCTCATGTTGTAAAATTGATTGTTGTCTAAAACAACAAATAATAATAATATTAAAAATAACCGCGGGGGGGGCTCCCCCGTGCCCGGGGGAGGGGGGTAAAGATGATGATTTTCCGATCACGATAGAATCGCGGGGGGAGGGGGGAATATCGCGTTAATTTTTTTTTTTTTTTCTTTTAAATCAAAAACTTTTCGTGTACGAACTCGAAAATTACATACAAACGAACAAACAAACGAGCAAACGAGCAAACAAACAAACAACAAACACGTTTATTGTTTTCTTTATCAATTAGAAACTGATAATAATAATAATAATAATAATAATAATAATAATAATCGAAACGGTGTTCGCAAAAAAAAAAAATTCGATAGCCTATTATTAAATATTAATAATAATAATATTATTTATGTTAATTTTTTTTTTTTTTTCGGGTGGTAACCCTGACACGATAGTCTCTCTCTCTCTCTCTCTTTTTTTGTTTTTTTTTTTTTTAATTTTATCATCATTTAAATCGATAAATTCTTATTTTGTCACCTGATCGAATTGTACATGTACACATTCATTATTTCATTTAATAATAATAATAATAATAATAATAATAATGATAATAATAATAAATGTTAATGTTTTTTTAATGTCATTTGTTTTTTTTTCGCTTTTTTTGTCCGAAATTTTGATTTACGAGATTTAAATAATAACTTTTTAAAATACCGACCTAAAAATCGGAGCGGATCAGGGACGTCTCGAGTATTAATTTTTTTTTTTTTAATAATAATAATAATAATAATATTTCAATGCGTGAGGATATATCGAAAAAAAAATTTTATTGAGGGGGTAAATAACGAAACGATTGCTCCCCATTTTGTTTTTGTTTTTTTTTTTTTTTTTTTTTCGAATCGAATTAATGTTTTTTTCGACCTCGTTTTTCTCTACTTAACCCGCCAATATGTATGCCTCGGAAAAATTGTGACGTCACAATTCCA
>NW_002987210.1:46716-48882 GCF_000006295.1 Pediculus humanus corporis | reverse complement strand
CAACGACGAATCTATCTATCTATCTAACTAACGATAGAAAGAAAATTATTTTGTGTCTCGTTTAAATTAAATTAAACAGGAAAAAAAAATTTTTTTTTAATCTTTTTCGGTTGCCATTTACAAACACGTTGAAAAACTTTCTTTTTGTACGAGAGTCGAATGAAATCATCAATAAATAAATAAATAAATAAACGTACCTTAAATTACACGATTGATCCCCCTAAAAAAATTTTTCAAACAACCAAATTTATTCATCATTTTTTAAACACTAAATGATTTAGCGCAATTTTTTTTTCTTTTTTTCAAATTGCATTCTGTTAGTCGTACCTGAGTCGTACAAGTTCAAAAAAAAACCTTCCTTTCAACATTATGAAAAAGAATTTAAAAAAAAAAAAAAAATATAAAAAGACCCTAAACCCAAATGTTATTTCATTTAATTTTTTTGTCTATTTTTTTTTTTTAAATATTTGGTCCCACATCGATTTCGTTTCATTCAATACAAGGATATGTGTCAAAATCCACAAGTTTTTTTTTAAAAACATGCAAGCAAGTTTGACCCGGGGGATTTTTTTTTTTTTTAAAATTCATTCCTTAATTCTTTAAAATATTTCGTCGTTTTTTTCCTCTCTCGTTTCGAAAGTAAATAATTTTTTAAAATAAATACGTACCCGAATAATAATTAATAATATTTGACGTGAATCCACTCGATCATTCACATAATTTTTTTTTTTTTTAAATAAATAAAATTTAAAATTTTGGTTGTTGAATTACTGTTAGAGTCGATCACTGAAAACAAATAAAAATAATTTAAACAAAATAATAATAATAATAATAATAATAATAAAACGATAAAACAAAAAATATTGATAATGTCGGCGAACCGGGTCTCACTATTTCAATGATGTGATCCTTCCTGGCTCCTAAAAACCTAACAGTACGAATGAAACGTTCAACTTTTTTTTTTTTTTCAAACTCTCAAAATGATTTTTTGTCTTTTTTCTATTCAATCCCCCACCCCTCTTCCTCTCTCTCTCTCTCTTTCTCTTTTTATTTAGTTAACAAAATATTTCTATTATTTATTAATAAAAAAAAAAAACTTTTTCAGTGATGTGAATTATTTTTTTTAAAAGAATTTTTTTTTTGTCTCTACTCACTGATTAAATTAAAAAGGCGTACCTGTCTACTACCACATACCTGAGGTTTAATGATTATGTAAAAAGAAATAATAAAAATTCAAACCTAAAATAAAATTAAAATAAATTTTTATTTTTATTTTTAAACGACTCGACCTCAACACAATTTCTTTTTTTGCCTTCAAATTTTAGTTTATTATTATTATTATTATTATTTTCACATATAGTCACGACAATTCGTCTTAATGTTTGTCGGAGCTTTTTTAACATTTATTCCCGGTTTCTACTTGCCGATCCCTAAGGAATAAATGCCTGAATTTTTGTGATGCTGCATGCCTGATGGATGGGTTCCATCATGTTGCAGCCTACGACATCACAATAATTCTTGTAAGTCTCGCTGAGCTGACCATCTTATTCGATGGAAACGAATTATTTCATGTACTCCTGGGCTCCAGTCAGTGATTGACATCTGTGGAGTGGCCAGGAACAGGAGAAGTGAGATACACAACCTTGCAGTGCTGATCAAGGTTGACAATAGAAAAAGATTTGCCTTTTGGTTTTGTCTTTATCTTCTTCACATTTTGCTCTATTGCAATTATGAATCAGACATCATATAACTTTTTTCTCAGAACTATTTTAAAACTTAATTTTCCTACTATTTCCCCCTTTCATAATTTTCCCTCAACGCATTTCATTTTTAATGTATGCACACAGTATACAAATTACAATTATGTACCTATAAACTTAAGTAATCTGAAGGCAGTTGAATTTTTCTAATCCTAATTGAAATTTTACACGAAAAATATCGAAACATTTGACCAAAAGTATCAGAAAAACATAAGATCCAAGGAGGTAAGGAGTAAAATAAAATACAACTTTGGATTTCCGCTTTAGGTAAAATGTAAACATTGGGTTCCCGCATAAATAAGATGTAAACAGTAGATTCCCGCTTAAATAAAATTTAAACAGTGTATTCCCTCTTAAAATCATAATTTTACAGTAAAAATATTGAAAAATTTGCTCTGATGTACCA
>NW_002987210.1:39002-46126 GCF_000006295.1 Pediculus humanus corporis | reverse complement strand
TATTAACATAATGATATCTAATGAGACTTAACATGAAAGTTACTCGTGATTTTTTTTGTAAACATTAAAATTAAATAAACCACCATCATCACCACCACCACCGCCATCATCATCATCATCATCATTATTATTATTTAATTGTTTATTTATTTATGTTATTGTTAAATTAGTTAAGTTTGAATTTTGTTTATATTTAAAAAAAAAAAAAGGAATTTTTTGTTGTTGTTGCTGTAAAACAAAATTTTATTGCATTTCACTTGCCAAATTTTTTATTTTAAATTTTATTAAAAAATTTTTCCTTTCTTTCTTCTTTTAAATAAAATAATAATAATAATAATAATAATAATAATAATAATAATAATAATAATGATAATAATAATAATAATAATAATAATAATAATAATAATAATAATAATAATAATAATGATAATAATAATAATAATAATAATAATTTTTTAATAAGTACAAATAGTCAATTAAATAATAAAAAAAGAAAAATTATTATTAAAAACATCAGGAAAATTTTTTTTAATTCGTGTACTTATTTATTTATTTATTGCCTTATTTTTCAAATAATTTCTTTTTTTAAATAATATAATTTTGGCGGGAATAATAATAATAATAATAATAATAATAATAATAATAATAATAATAATAATAATTAAAAAACTTATCTGATAACTTTTGACGTTATTTAAATGTAAAAAAAAAAAAAATTTTACTCACCCTTGTTTGTAAAATTCAATTTTATTATTAATAACGAAATTTTTTAATCACGGTAATTATTATCATCATCATCGTATAAATAAATAACTTATTAAATTAAAACTGTAAAAAATAATAATAATAATAATAATAATTTATTTATTTAAAATGAAACAACTTCAAACTCGGTCAGACTCTGAAAAGTTTTTTTAAAGTGTGGTGTGCGTTTGTTTGTTTGTTGGATCCAAAAGCTCCTTTGAGGTTAAATGAAGGACAAAACAAACCATAGGCGCATTCAAAATGAAAAAAAAAAATTCTCTTGTCAATATTAATGTTCTTAATTTAGATCAAGTTGATCTAATATGTCGTCCGAAAAAACACTACTAATAATAATAATAATACTTAAACATTATCATGTTAATTTAATACACAATTATTTCATATATACGTTTTTGTTTATAACAACGTACGTGAAATTTAATTTTTTTACAAGAGAAAAAATAAAATGTCGTCGTCGTTAAAATTTACATTCAGTTGTTAATTAATATTTTCCGTTAAAAGTTTTTTAATTAAAAAAAAAATATTAATTATTATTTACGGAGAGAGAGAGAGAGAGAAATTTTACTTTTTTCCTTTATTTGACGCCTATTGCAACTACACCGTAGAAAGATGAACGCCCAACACAATTTAAAAATAATGATAAAAATAAAATTAAAAAATTTACAAAAAAACGTGTTGTGCGGCCCCCACAAAAAATACAAAAAAAAAAAAATTTTTTTTTTTTATAAAAATAGTTGAAACTATTAGTTAACGAACTGCAATTCGACTGTTAAGAGAAAAAAATTTTAAAAATAACGGTCAGTTTTATTTTTTGTTTTGTTGCTTAGCAACCGTTGCGTAACTTGTTGTCGTTGTTGCGTCCGCCATATTTATTTTATTATTAAAAACCTTTTTTTTTGCTATTCATTTGATTGATTATTTCGAAAAATAATGATGTAAAAAAAAAATTAATATTTCATAAAATTAATCTCATCTCATTAGTCTCCCCCCTCCCCTCCCCATAAGTTTTTACGTGAAATATTATTATTTTTTTAACGATTCATTTCGGTTTAAAAATAAATAATTTCAATAAGATACAATAATGCATTATAATAATTACAAAAAAAAATTTTTGTAAAAAAAAAAAAAAACAAATAAATAATTAAGCATAAAAAAAAAATAAATTTCGATTTAAATTTTGTCATTAAATTAATCATGAATAAAAAATTTTGCCTAAAACGTGAACAATTTTTACTTTAACGCCATTTTTTTTTTAAACAAAAAAAAAATTGATTCTATTATTATTATTACGTAAATTTATTTTTAATACGGTACAAAAAAAAAATAAATAAACAAATTCGTAAATTATGCATTATCGACGAAAAAATCAAATTTTATATTATTATTATGTCAAATTATAAAAAATAATTTTTAAATATATTTTTTTTCCCGCCTTTTATTAATTTGAAAAAAAAAATTAAATTAAATTCCGCCTATTAAATTGTCACGTGATAAAATTTTTGTTTTACAAAAAAAAATAAAAAAATAATAAAAAAAATTGTACAAATTTAAAAAAAAAATAAATAAACATTTTCATGCCAGTTTTTTAAACAAAACATTTAAAATACTCCAAATGAATAATAATAATAATAATATATAAAAAAAAAAAAAAAATAATTTTTTAAATTTGTGTGTGTGCGTGTGTCAATTAAATCTCCTTACTTCCGAATTTTCTCTCATTATTTAAATGTTACCTTACTATTTTATTATCATTTTTGTTTTCTCTTCGACAACCTTTTTAAGTTTTTCCATGGCGGAAGCTGCGTCAAATTTTCGATTTAGTTTAACAAACTTAACGTTTCTCATAATTACGATCGACAACCAATCGGGAATAATTTTTGTTATGTGATTAATATGATTTTCTATTTCGCCTAAAAAAAAAAAAAGAAAAGAAAAAGTCGTGAGAGTGGAGAAATCTCGTGTTAAAAAAAAGAAACCGTTAAAAAAAAAAATGAACCTACTCAAACTTATACTTGTATTGTAACTGAATTGTACTTTTTCCATGAGAATCTCCAACGGGAGAACTCCTTTTTGCTCGTTGACAAACGTGGTCCTGATTATTCTAGCTATTTCTGGCAATCTTGTATACATAACAGTTTCCTTTTCTTGTTCTGGAGTCATTCTCATTACGTCGAGAGCTTTTGCGGCCTGAAATCCATTAAATCCATTAAGGTAAAATAAATGAGATGACGACAAAAAAAAAGGTTTTGCTAACCAACCTGTTTTGCTCTGACTTTCTCTAATAATGATTTCGGAATTCCTTTTAAAACACTTGTTGATCTAGCGTCGATTTTCGCCTTCGCTTCCGGACTTATTTCGGGTGTATCGCTTTCAATTTTTTCACTTTTACCATCGGCAACACTTTTCAAAGCATTTTGTACTCTTACATTACTACTAAGGAAATTTCTAGCACGATCTGAAACGTTAAAAAATGTTTAAAAATATTGATCGATAATAATAATAAGTATTACCCAATAAATTACCTAAAACTTCTTTTGCAGATGGTGGCCTCTCAGAGTTTGGTGGTTGAGGAAGTTCTTGAGGATTCACATCAGGTACGAAATCCAACATGAATTCCGGATGCCATCGTTTGAGATCATTTCTATTGATGGTTATGGGATGATCAAGTGTTTTAAGGAATTCCTTAAAGTATATTTTTTTATTTTATTTAAAGAAAAAAAAAAAAAACTTATTTATAGGTTTTCTAATATTGTCTCTTTGATAGGTTACCTCATGGTAGTCTTTCGTTTTCTCAAGTAAATTTTTATAGAAAATATCTTTTCGAGCTTTCATTACTTTAGGAGTCATGATTCTTTTTTCTGACAATATAAAAACATTATCACTATTTAAAACTTGGTTACCCTGAGCAAGAGTTGAATTTTCTGGCAGATTGGGAGTAATAACTAACTCATACCTGTATAATAAAATTATTTAAAAATAAACAAACAAGCATTTGTTGCAACTTTCATACAAACTTTCTACGAAAAAAAAATAATAATAATAATTTTATTTTTTAACATGTATTTAAAAAAACTTACTTGTCAACTTTAGAAGTAAAACCATAATTTTTAGTTTTTTCTACACTAAATGTAAAGGCATTAGGGTATACTGTTGCTATCTGTCCAAGATGTCGAATTGTAAAAGTTTTCCTCGTCATTTCCTCAACAGCAGGTTTCAATTTGCTGAAATGTACGATAAAAAATTTTTGAACAATGTAGTAAAATGTAATAAATTTAAATAATTACAATTATCAACATACTCAAAAGTTAAAAGTTCTCCTCTGTTTGTTATCATGGAGCAAATGGTATCGGTTGCACAAAATAATTCATAAAGTTTTTGATATCCAAAAGGTAGTGGAAGTGATGTGGTGGAATCTACCAAACTAGCAAATCTTTCATAAGCTGGCTTCCGAGGACTTTTTTGTTGTTTGACAGGGCTGCTCTGCAAATGCTTTCTAGGGCTGCAAATTCATAACATCATATATTATATGATGCAAAATTTTTTTGTTTTTTTTCGAGTATCTTAACTTATACCTGATTGGTACTTCAATATCAAAACTATTAAATTTTGAAATTTTAGGCAGAGTTCCAATTAACTTCTTCTTTTCTGCTTCAATTAATTCTTCAGCATGTTGATTAATTTTATTAATAGACTTTTGTAATTCGACTAATTTAGAACTTTTGTTAATTTTATCTTTGATTCCTTTCAAGGATATACCCTTAAATACAATAGAAACATGTTATTAATAAATTATTATTTTTGATATTTTTTAAATTATTACTTAAAAGCTTTTATGCTTATAATTTTTTTTTTGCTTTTTATTTATTACCTTTTTTTTTAGATTTTCAGTTGTTAGTTTTTTCTTAGTTTCTTTAATTTTGGATACAAATTCTTGAGCAGATTTTATAATATCTTCGGTGGGACATTCATTATTACTATCACTGAATTGAAGATTTTTAACAGAAGGATTACTAGTTGATGAAAAATTTTCAGGTTTACTAACGTTGCAGTTTTCATGTTCCTGAAATCACAAGCGTGGGTAATTCATATTAAAGAACCACGATGAAAGTCTTTATGCCTTAAAAAAAAAAAACTTACTTCCAATGATGCCAGCAAATTATTGTAATTATTTTTGCTTGTTTTACTCTTTTTTGTGGGCGAAAGACTACCAAGCAATTGAAATTTGACAGGAGATACCACGGTTAAAGGAACTTTTTGAGGAGATTCAGCTTTTTTTAGAGATTCTCTAATATCTAATTGCCTAGCTTTTTTTTTCTTCACTGGAGTTTTTTCTGGTGTTTTAAAAGTTTTTAATTTAATTTGTTCACTTTTTAATTTATCACTTTTTGCAGATTTGAGATCATACTCATCAGAAGCATAATTTTCCGTTTGTTCCAAAAATGTGCTTTCCGTTTTAATTAATTTAGATTTAAATACATCATCAGTTACGAGACGTTTTCGTTTACCGAAAAAAGAAGCTATAGACGGTTGCACGGACATATTTTAAAAACAAATTATACTCTTAACAAAGACACCTGTCCACAACGCTTCTTTTCTATTAATTTCGCGGCCAAATAATCATGCTCCCAAAATAAACCCGAGTGGCGACAAATTTCCCCTTTGAGTAGTTTAAATGTTGAATTGATGTAACATAAATTAAGTTGGCTATGAATTTACCTGCCATTGAGAAGCGGTTCGTTATTTACAATTTAAAAATCCTAATGTTTGGCTCAAACAAACGTAAGCGGAAAAAATAATTTCAAAAAATATTAATCAGGGCTTAAATTTCGCATAATATTAGTTTTATTAAATATTAAAAGAATGTTACAACATTCTTCAGGAAATATAAGGGGAGGGGAGGTATAATATAGATATAAATAATAAAAAAAATACGAAAAATTTTTTTATAAATAATTTAATGGAAAAATAAAAAAAAATATATTACTATAAAAAATTATATAATTATAATATGAAATAATAATATAACAATTAAAAAGTTTAAATTATAACTAACTACCATATACATAATTAACAAATAATTTATCAGACTAGGTATACTACACATAAAATTAATATAAAATCACATAAAATGTGTAGTTAAAATGGCAAAAAAAATTTTTTTTTGATGCTTTTGTAATTTAAAACTAAGTTTTATAATAATCAATTATTTAATAATTGGTGTTACAACCAGAAAAATATTAAACACAATTAATGTTTAAAATAAATGAGCATTTTATTAAACCATAATAATGATAATTTTGTTTTTGTTGGAAGACAAAATGCTTGCAAGGTATTTTTTATAATATTTTCTGATTTTTTTAATGAAACAAAATAATATGAATGAAAAATAATTCGTTTAAAAAGACAAAAAAAAAAAAAAAACAAAACAAATTGAAAATAATTTTTAAATAACCCAAAACCAAAATTTAAAAAAAAAAAAAAAAAAAGAAAAATGAAACAATGCAATCGTTCAAAATAGATTGGCATTAAACTAAACAAAAATAAAATAATTAATTAACAATTACAATAAAATTAAACGTAGTAATATTTACACTTAATTATTCTTTTTTTAAATCTAAATGGAAACAACATAAAAAATATATATATTAAAATATATATATATATAAAGCAAAAATTCGAATCGTATGACTTTCAAGTAAATTTCACATAATTTTATTTTTTTTTAAAATAAATTGAATTATTTCATACACATCCTGATGGAGCACCGAGTTTTATTTTTTTTCCAAATTATTATTAATAAATCGTTTAATTAACCATATTCGGAACTGACGGTCAAACTGAATTGTCCATCTTCTATCGTTGTATCGTGATACCATTGTCTAGTATCCAGAAGAACTGTAAAAAAATAATAATAATTCAATACATTTGTCGGTATCATTTAACGATAAACGTTAATTTATATTTGTCATACCTATATCACCAGGTTCCACGGTGACGGTCATTTTGTTACATATATTATCACATTCTGGAGGAGGAACCAACTTCCATGTTTTACGGCCAATGATTTGTGCTTGCCACATGAGTCTGCTAATATAATCAAGCTGAAAAAAAAAAAAAAAAAAAGTGCATAAATTAAATGAATGACCGATTCCAACCTTGACTTTGGTTTTCCTTCAATTAAATATATAATTTAACCGTCTTTTTATGTATTGGATCTCAACCAAAATATTTTAAATGAAATTATTTCTGGCAGACGTAAATATAAATAACAGAAATACCTAGACGAAAATATAACGGAATAATGATAAAACCTCACAATTAAATATTTGAAAGAAAAAAAAATGGGGGAGGGGGAGGGG
>NW_002987210.1:8611-38878 GCF_000006295.1 Pediculus humanus corporis | reverse complement strand
ACCAACAAAATTCAACCAAAGAAAAAAATTTTGTTTTAATTTTTTATTTTTCCCCCCATTCATAAATAATAATAATAATAATAATTTAAGGTTTTTCATTTGAGTTATGATTATTTGTTTAAATCATTATATTTAATTTTATTAATTTGGATATTAGGGTGGAGTTGGATAATAAAAAAAAAATTTTTTAACCTTGAAAATTAATAATTTTTATAATAAAAAAATAAAAATTTTTCCAAAAAATTTGATTAAGAAAATTGTATTCATGCGTGAAAACAACTTGTGTCGAATGATAATAATAATAATAATAATGAAAATACGGAAAAAAAAAAAACTAAATAAAAAAAAATTTAATATTGTGGGCAGGAAGAAAAGGAAAATGTTAGAAAATAAATTTTATATAATGACCATTTAAATACTTATATGTACCTGATGATCTGTAAATATAATAATTTTTAGGCGGATTTATTATTTATTTGCTGTCATAATTTTCGCCTACTCGTAGCAAATAAAAAAAAAAAAAAATTATCAGATAAGCTTTTTCTTAAGTTTATTCCGTCATTTTTTTTTATTTATTTAAATACAAAGTGTGATAAAAGTTCAATGAAAAAAAAAAAAAAAAAAAAAAAAAAAAAACATGTTTTTTTAAACGCCAAAGTTAAACAACGCATTATGAACTTTTTATTTATCATCATCATCATCATAATAATAATAATAAAATTACTTACATGCATAACAGCACCTTGCTGGTACCCCATGAATATATAATCCAAATGACTATGCTCGGCTTCCTCTGGGAAAAAATGTGGACGAGGATAATATTCTCTCATTTTTGCTAACATTTCAGAATGACAAACGCTCCTGTAACAAACAAAAAAAAAAAAAAACTTTTTATCTCTAAGAGTAGAAAAAAAAAAAGGTACGGAACCAATTTAAAAAAAAAAAAAATTAATTCCCCTCTGAAATTATTAAATTAAAATTTTGGGTTAAATTTTTTTTTTTTTTTATAAGATGAAGAGGTCTTAAAAAAAAAAATATAAATTATAGTATCAGGTTACTTTTTCTTAAACATTTCACCCTCTTGAAATTCAATTTGCCATATGTTCTACCTTTTTTGTTCCTCCTTTTTTTTTTTTTTTTTGTACAAAAGAATATGCCGTCGCCATTCAATCCTTTTTTTTCGAAAGACATTTTATAAAAAAAAAAAATCTAGATAAATTTTAATAAATAATCTATTACTCAATAATTTTATAAGAAATATATCTATAATCGAATTTAAAATTTAAAAAAAAAATTCCAAAACCTTATAAACCCTTAAAAAAAGTAAAAAAAAACATTCGTGACTTGTGGTTGATGGTAGTGCTGGGTGTGTAAAAAAAAAAAAAGTTTTAAATTTTTTTTTCTTTAAAAATTTTCCCTTTTCCCAATTGTTTGAATGAAAATTTTCAACTCCCTAAAAGTTTTATATATATACATAAATTTTTTTTTTCTTGGCACGCGAAATTCTTTAAAAAATTTTTTTTATTATCTTGCAAAAAAAAAAAAACAAAAAACAAAACTACTTGTAAATATTTTAGAAAAATTATTTATAAAAATTGAAAATTATATAAAATTAAAAATCGTAGGACGTTTACATATAAATGAAATCAGCGACCGGATGACGTGTAAAATGACTAGAAACCATCATGAGACTATGACTAGTTTTTTTTTTTTTTAAATCAAATTAAATTATTAACAATATTTAAAAATAAAAAATTTAAATAAAAAAAGAATTGAATGGTTTTAATAATAGCGGAAGAACATAACCAAAAGGTATTTAAATTAAGAAATGAAATATTTAAAAAAACTAACGTATATCCGGTCCATTCACAGTTCAAAACTATTAACGGGGTGTAAATTTCATTCATTCATTTCCATTCATTCATTCGTAATGATGACATTCATATGTGATGAGAGAGAATCGAGTTAATTTTTAAAAACTCAGAGGGATTAAAGAAAACGATAAATGAATTTTTTTTTTTTTTTTTTTTTTTGTGGGATTTATTACAACGTTAACTTTATAAAAGAGGGTAAAAAAGATAGTTTTAGTCATTGATCTGTTCGTCGTAAGAGAAAAAAAATTTCTCCTGCTCATGTGCAGCATTTAAAAATTTCTTCCCCTTTGAGAAAAAAAAAAAATGAAAAATTTCAATGAATATGAATTAAAATGAGTTTCACACGCTTTACGCATTTTTTTTTTTTTTTTTTTTGGTAAACGAAAACCTCTTTCAAGATGGGGAATTAAATACTTGTTGTTACTAAATGTAATAAAGTATTATATTTCCTATTGATTTCATAAGAAAAATAAAAATGCTAGGGGAACTAACTACCCTTAAAAGACATGATGAAAAGTAACATGTTGATCGTTATAAATATATATTTAATTTGAAAAAAAAAAAAAAATTATTTAGTAGATTTTAAAAGATCCATGCTAAAACTTATCTTAAAAAATTTAAGAATGAGTAAAAGTCGATGCGATTAAAATTATGGCGTTAATTAAAGATTAAAATCGTTAAAAATATAAATAAAATTAACTTACCAACCGACGTACCAGGGTTTTTCTCCTTTTCCATTTTCCACTCTTTTTTTGCTCATGTTAAAAACCTCTTTCAAACTTATAAATTCAGTTTTAAAAGTCAAAAATTGACACTCATCTTCGACGCTCTGATAAGACCCTTCGATGTTTTCGAAAAGTTCTTTAAAAAATTTAAAATTAAAAATTTTCATGGCCGGCCAATGTGATGCCGCATTTCTTATTACGAGTGGTTTTGATGTGTATGCATATTTTGCAAATTGTTCGCGACTGCAATTTTGCAAATTTAAAACTTCCGTAACGTTTTCGCACATGCTACAATCCGTTACGGGCCTCGTTGCTTCCCATATAAAATAATTATTAGGTATAACGCATCTTATACCTAATGTATTATCGACTAATATGTCTAAAATAGGAAATTTAACTAAAAAACTTAAAAACACCGTAAGAAAAATAACAATTATCGCTGATAACAAGTATATCGAAGTTGATAAAAATCCAATTTTTTTACTTTTAACACTTCGCTCGTCTATAAAACTAAACTTTTCCAATTCATAAAGTTTATTATTATTATCTAACATTTTTTTATTAACTAAAACAAACTTTTCAAAAAGTTTTTGAATTTTTTTTTCTTTTTCACTTAATTTTTGTTTGCACATATTCGCCATATTGCACTTAAATGAACTGACTGCGAAGTCTACAAGTCGAATTATCGTTATGCCAACATTGGAAAACTAAATTTCTCTGCCATTTTTCTTCTGCTACAAAACTTGTAAACAAGTTTACGTTACATTAAAATTTTCAATTTGATTTTTATGTTTTTTCAACATGAAATTGTATGATCGAGATGCTGATAATGCTGAACTTGTACAAACTTCTAAAATTTCAGAAGTTCATAGAAAAGTAAAAGGACGCATAAATCCCGTAATCGGTAAAACGACAAAATGAAATTTTCAACATGTAAATAATATATGTTTATCTCTTTGTATGTGGCAAGTAAATACATCATTTTAAAAATATTATTTCAGTTACTTTTCAAAATGGAGAAATAAATTCTGATCAAACGGAAAATATGAAAGTTAACCTTTTACCCAATGATTTTGGTAATACACAAATCGAAGTAGAAACGAATTACGGTCATAAATTTGTACAAACTAATACAAAAGAGGAGTCACGTGCTACACAATTTTTAGCAATAAGAAATAAAAAAACAAATAAAGTAATATTCTTTTACACAAAAAAAAAATTAACATTTTACAATTTTATGATAATACCACTTTATGTTTTTTTTATAGATGAGAATAGTTGAAGTTGATTCAGCTCTCTTAATTAATTCTGAACTCCTTCATGTTAAAAATATTGAAAATTCAAGCTCTTCTAAAAGTAAAGAAGATGATTATAATAAATTAAATAAAACATTCGGTGGTAAAAAAATCAATGCAAGGTTGGAGAAAAAAGAATTATTGAATTTAAATTCTGCATTAGTTATCGAAGATATGAAAGATATTGTTGATGGTAAATTTTTCTGCTTGTAAAGTTTATTTTTTCCTAAAAAAAAAACAGGAATTAAATGTTTAATAATTTATGTTTATTTAGGAATGGTAAAGACAAATGATAATGATATTACATTATCTCAAACTATTGAAACTGAAAGTATCACAGATTTATTACCCCCATGTAATAGATCTGCTACAAATGTACATGATGTGTACATATTATCGAAAATATTAAATTCTGAAGAATTGAATGCACTTAAGGAAGAAATATTAAAGGAAGATTTCGATACAAAATCGTTACCAAAAAACAAGTAATTTTATTTTTAAAAAAAAAAAAAAATTTAAACTTATTTTGTTTGTTTTTTGTAAAAATTTTCTTTTTTTTTTTTATTTTGTCTTTTAGATATTCGGAATTTTTCATTACTTGTTTAGCACAAATTCAAAATGAAAAATCAAATAATTATGAAACAAATTTAGCTGGGATTTTTTATGCTGAATTATTAATAAAATTTTTAAAAATACCCAGTAAACAATTGAAAAATAAAAATACAAAATTTGATAATTGTCCACCGATTATTTATACAAAATTAATTAAAGAATTTTGCATTACAACAGGAAACACAGTGTAAATACTCGAAAGTTTTTTTTATTTACTCTTAAAATTTTTGTTTTTTTTTTTAAAATCAATAATTTGTGATTGTAGAAATCGTCCATATGCAATGAGAGATAGAATTTCATGTCACATAATGGCCATCAGTTTAATATCGTGTAATTTAAAAATTAATTTAAAAATATTATCAATTTCGCTTTCGGTGAATTTAAACAGGTTTGATGTTCATTTATTAAATTGACAATTTTGAATTTTTTCTAAATTTTTTTTTATAAAATTTTATAATTTTATTTTTTGTTACAGAATCATTCGTTTAGCCAAAATTGTTGGAGCTGTGCAATTGGCTAAAAATAGCGAATTATTCACATTAAAAGTTCCACTTCCTGAATTGCCAAAAAGATCAGAAAAAAATAAAAGAAAATGAAATTTTAATAAATTAATAATAATAATAATAAAATTTGGTATTTTTGTTGTATTGAATTTTTTAAAAATTAATAAACGATTTTTTTTTTTTTAATAACTGCTATATTAAATTATTTGAAATAAAACTTATTTATATATAAATAATTGAAATATTATTATTATCGAAATAAGAGAGAAAACTTAAAGCTAAACAAAAATACAAAAAAAAAATGAGTTATAATTAAATAAATGTTATATTTGAAACTTTTGTACTTAATTCATTAGATGATAATAATAATAAATTGATGTAGTTTTAAAAACGTTAATAAAAGATAAAAAGGTAAACCAATAAATATCAAAAAAACCTCAAAAAAAAACCTAAAAACCTTTTTTCGAATAAAACTTTTTTCCAACTTTCAACTTTACGAATAATTTTTTTAAAATAAGAAAATAAAAACCAATTTATTATTTTTTGGGGGGTGGGTGGGGAGAGTAAGACATTAAAAGAAATTATAACTGTAAGAAGGACTGAAAAATAAATAAAAATAAAAATTTTTTTTTTTTATTCGATTTTTCATTTTTAAACTAAAATTAAAAATTAACAAAAATTATTAAGATATGTGTATATATAAATATTTATAATCACTTATATATACGTGTACATAAAAATTTATTTATATAAAAAAAAAAAGGAGAAAAAAAAAAATGGAAAAACCTCTTTCGAAAAAAAAAAAAATTACAATTGAAAAATCATCATTACTATTATTATTAACCTTTACTGAAAATTAATTAATTATTTTCATATACTAAATCCTTTTGGAAATAATTTTTTATTAAATTAAAACAATTAATATCTTATTAGAAAAAAAATAAAAATAAATAATAAATAAATAAATATTATAAAAGAGGTTTTTCTCTTAAAAAAAAGCGTGATTATTATTATTATGTAATTAATTACTATAATAACTTATAATGAAAATTTGAATTCATTTACAAATTATTTTTTTTTTTTTTTATAAATAAAATAATATTAAAATGATTTAATTCATCAGACTTTTTTTTTTTTTTTTTCAAATTATTTAATCACCTTACTTACTTACTAGTTTGTAGTGATGTTTTTTTTTTCTACGTCTCTTACAATTTCATGCAAAAATTCTCATAACGTTTACATTACGAGGAAAATTACATAAAGAAAATTAATAATAATTTACGACGTTACGCCAAACAATGGCTGCTGACATCAACGAGCTGCCAACATTTGAAAAAAAAAAAAAATCCTATAAAAATCACTATTCCTTATATACTATTTATTTTATTTACATTGGGATGAAAGGGAGAGAAAAAAAAATGGCGGGGGAAAAAAAATAAACAATTATTAATGTTTCAGTCAGATTTTTTCCTTTTCTTTTGCACTCTTTGTTGTTCTTCTCTTAAAGTCTCGTCGTTTCCGCTAGTTAAAAGTCTTTTCTTATTTTCAATTTCTTCTTTTTGTTTTGCTATCACTTTATCGACCCAAAATAAAATTTCACTGTCTTCTTTGGTTCTTTTAAACGATTGAGGTTTGTCTCCGTGATTTTTCACGTGGTGTTTTTCATAGTCTTTTTTATCCGTGAACATTTTACTACATATCGTGCACACAAACTGTTGATAATTTAGCTCTTGATACAGGTGAGATCTAAAACAGTCTGGATTTCTCGTGTAAAATGCTTTTTTGTTGCTGCACAGGGGACAGTAGTAGAAAGCGTTGCCCGCGGCCATGACTTCCGCGCTTTCCGATTCACCCTCTTTATCGTCGTTGACTTTTTTACTTTTTCTCGCTTTCACTTCTTCTTCTTCTATTAGTATCCCTCGTATGTGACGAATTCTGGGAGCACCGCGTTGCCACAAGGGAGTCGTGTCGAAACGGTCGGAGGGCGACTCCGCGTTCGCCGACTCCGAAGAATCCGCCGTGTTTAAATTCACTTGTTCTATTGTTCGAACGTAGGAAACTTTTTCACCCGCGTGTTTCGAAGTGAAATGTGAGAAAAAGGAATGATAGTGATTCGATTTCGTGTCGCACAACTGGCACTTGTATTTCGATTTAGTACCGTGTATTTTTCCCAAATGTTCCGACACCGACATTTTAGAATAACTTTGGAATTCCGTACAGAGTCCGCATTTCCACATTTTGGACGCGACGTTGTCCGTGAACGGTGATGGTGGTGGTTCTTCCGACGAAGAATCTCCTTTGACTCCTTTTGGCTCTCGTACCGTGTGAACGTAATACCTTTTCTCCGGATGCTTTTCGAGTGTGTGCTTTTCGACGACAGCCTTTTGATAATGAAAGTAATTACAATGAGCGCATTTGTACAATTTTCCATCGTGTAACTTTAAATGATATCCTATTTTATCTAACGTTACATTTCGAACATCCGCATTAACCGTATCACCGCAATGCGGACAACTGAAAAAAAGGAAAAAGGTACCGGATTATTATTATTAATAAAAAAAAAAAAAAAAATTTTTTTTTTAAAGATAAATGAAATCCTTTCAACCGACCTGTAACAGTTTAATTCATCGTGTAAAGCTTTTATATGATGTTTAAGCATACCGTCGTCGACGGTTATGTAGTTGCAATCGGGTAAGCAACACTTGTAACGTAATTGTTCGGCAATAAATTGTGGTAACTTGGCTTCTTCTTCAGGAGCTAAGGCCTCGATAACAGTCTTTTCTTTGGCTTGTGCTAGTTGAGAACTAGCGGCTAAGTTAGTCATTTTATCAAACATTTTTTCTTTGGTGTCTAAACATGGAACTGGATTCGTTGGAGCTGTTGAAGGCACAACCACAACACCTTCTATTTCTGATTTTAAATGAATTTTCAAATGGCGAACCATATTACTACGAACCTGAAAAACAAAACAAAAAAATTTTTTTTAAAAAAAAAAAGTAACAACAAACAAAAGATTTCAATTTTGTTAAAAATTATTTACCTTTGTGAAATAGGGACATTTCGCACATGTGACGTTTACTTGGTACACAGCCTGTAATGGAAGTTTATCTTCGTCTCCGGGAGAGTATCCATTTACTTCGAAATTTTGTTTTTCTAATTTATAATTCTAAAAAATTTAAATAAAAACGTGTTTACAATTTCATAATACCGAAATCGTGGAGAGAAAATTGTTGTTAAATTGAACTGACCTTAGGATAATAAACTAAATATCCTTCTTTTGAAGGATCCATAGGTACGCTTCTCAACGACCCGCATTTGTGTTTTTGTTTGACGTGTCTCATCAAACTTGATTCACCCGCAGAAGCAAAACCGCACAATCCGCAAGAAAACTTTTTTTCACCGTGATATTTTAAATGGTCGAGATATGTGTTAAATTGCCTAATGAGTTTCGAACAATGAGGACACATGAGCATGGACGACTCACGAGAAAGATCGCAAACATATAAATGATCCTAGAATGGTGAAAAAAACACAATTACTATCGCCGAGTAACTTAATTTAATATATTTTTCTGTTAAAAAGTTTCCTTACCTTGAGTTCACCATAATTTTCCGCGGTAAAACCGCATTTTTGATTTCCGCAAATGAAAAGTTCTTTTCCAGACAAATCCGTTATGAAATTTTTAACTTTTTTTCTAAAACCTTCCGTCATTCCATGCCTGCTGTCGTCGCTGTCACTGACGTCAACTTCCCCGCTTATTTTTCTTCGTGCTTCTTCTTTGGTAAAAGAACGAGTTCGCGGAATAGTTTTAATACCTTCTTCTTCCTCCTCCTCCCCTTCTTCTCCTGCTTCTTTTGTTCTTTTTTCTTTTAAATTTGATTCGACTTTTTGTTTCTCCCCTTCTTCTTCTAATTTCTTATTCAACGAACAAATGGCTTCTTCAATGGGAGTCAAACATCCCTTCGATTTAGTTTCGCACTTGGTTTCAATTGTGTTATTTGCGTTTTGTTTGGATTTAAGAGAGCTTGATGAATCTTTTGGAAGTTCAGGTACAGTTTCAGAAATCTCGGGTGACTTTTTAACCGATTTCTTATTCGTAACAGAATCGGAAAATGTTGCCACGTCGTCAAACAAAAGACAATCGGTTTCATCGTTCATTTGATTTCTTAATTTTTCCATTTCTTTCCTTATGGTATTATCGTTTTGAACCTGAGATGATTTGCTTTTTTCTCCGTTGGAAAATTGACTACTTTTGTCCTGTTCATTTTCCTCTTCCGAATCAATCGTGACAGTCAATACTTCTTTCGAAACGTTGTCGTTTATAATTATAACTTCGGGACTTTTTACCGATTCCTTTAAAAACTTATCGTCGTCACTTGATTCCTCTCCCGTACCTTCTCTTTCATTTTTATCAGTATTTTTTTTGTCTTCGTTTAAAGAGAAATCTTTAAGACGAATTATAGGAGGTTTTAAAATCTCTGTCGCATTACTTATCGAAGGAGATGTATCAGGTTTTTTGATTGTCACGCTTTCCTTTGACTTTTCCGACTTGCCTGATAAAGAACAAACTTCTGATATTGTTATAATAGGTTCTAATAAATGACTGCCGTCTTCAAAATCTTCATTAGTGTTTACATTAGAAGAAGAAGAAGAATCTCTTTTATTTTTTTTGGAATGAACATTTTTCTCGGATGCTGTTGTTTTGCTGGTACTTATTGACAAAGCCGGCGCATTTTCTTTCATTAAAGAAATACTCATCGTATTTTCTTTTCTAATATTTTTTACGTTGACACCCATTTCTTTATTATTTTTTTCTTCAGTTGTACCAGTAGTTGTACTATTTTTTACCGCGTTTGAATAAGTATTAATTTTCGAACAATATTTTTTATTTGAAACCACCGGAGGCAGTTTATGAAAAGCTGCAGACACCAAAGGTTCAGATGAAGAACGAGCGTTTGTTTCTTCAGGTACGGGTTTATTTGAAACAAACGTTTCTTTTTGTTCCGGTTTGTTAGTCGTTTCGTTGCCTTTTACAAATGAATTCGACATTCCCTTGTTATTTATTCCCGCATTCGGTTTATTTAACGAGACCACATCTAACGTTAATTGACCTAAAGGTACACTCATATCTCTCTCCTCCGAACGTTCTTTATTCGAGGACACGCCCGACGATACCAAAACAAAACAATTTTCTTCCGAAGTTTCATTTTCCGATGAAAATTGTGCGTTCGGAAGCAAATTCGTCACCGACACGTTTTTAGAACTTTTTTGAGTGATGGATGCGAGTTCTTTAATGAGAGGAGCTTCGTTAATATTTGAATTTTTTTCAGAAATAATACCGAGTTCTTCGACTATCGAAGAAAGATCAAATGATAAAATATTATTAGAAGACCCTTCCTGAAACGATTAAAAAAAAAAAAAAAAAATCAAATCAAAATGGTTTTTAACTCGGATTTAAATATTAACAGAAAAAAATAAAATAAAAATAAAAATAAATTACTATCGTTTCATCCTCCGGGTCGGCATCTTCAATTTTCCCAGAAACAGACGATTCATTTTCACAATAAATTAATTTCAACGAATCAAGTTGATTTCCACCAGGTTTCTAAAAATTTAAAATTTATTAAATAAAATATGAATCAAAAACAACAACAACAACAACAACAACAAGGGCCAAAAAATAATTATGAGTTTTAAGAGGTTAACAAAATTTTTGACCTCTTCTTTTTAAATAAAAAAAAAATTCATTTTTTTATACGAAAAAAGCATTAAAAATAAAAAACAACAAGAACAACAACGACAAGTATTATTATTATTATTACTATTATTAATAACATGCATTTTACATTATCATCATAAAAAATGAATTAAATATTAATTCGACATTTTATTATACTAAATGTAAATAATTCTCGATGATTTCTAATGAATGAGTTTAAAATGAATATAATAAGCATTATTATTATATAAAAATTGATATTATTATTATTATTTAAATATTTTATTATTAAAAAATTAAAATTACAATTTCATCATCTAAGGATAATCGTAATACCTGGCATTAATAAAAAAATAAAAACAAAAAGCAATCATAGCCTAAAAAAAAAATTAATTTAAATATACCTTTTTAATTTTTGGCCTTTTGAGAACGGCATCGGTCTGTGGCAAAGGAGCAAAAAAAAAAAAAAAAAAAATGAAAAAAACCCAAAAGGCATTAAAAAATATTTTCATTATCAAATTCAATTAAAAATTTAAAAAAAAAAAAAAAAGCAAATAATAAATTTTTTATTATTTTTATACAGCTGAAAGTGTACAAAACAATTTTCCTTATTTCATCTAAATAAAAGTTTTCGAATGAATTTCGGCAATGGGGGGGGGGGGAATTACCAAACATGATAAGTGCCAAATTATTCAATTATTATTAGGTTTATTACCTACCATATTATCAGCCAAAACTCTAACGTAAATGTATGGCGGTTGTGAAAAATGAAAATTACACAAATGAAACATCATTTCCTTTTCCGTTTCGGTTCCGTGTAAACAATACGCGCATTGGTAAGTGCTGTAGGAATGAAGTTTGTAATGCTGAAAGTGCCAAAATAAAAAAATGCAGTTAAAAATTTTTCCGAAATTTTCACGAGATCACATTTTCAAAATGTCTTACGGCTATCAGTCTATCAGCTTTAAAGCACAAATTTTTACAAATGTGGCAAGTGTAAGCAGTTACGGATTGATGCTCTGTCGTCATGTGATTCATAAATTCTTGGGTTATGTAAAATTTACTCCCACACTGATCACAATGATAAGGCCTCACGCTTTGTCTCCTTCCTTGTTTTTCCAAAACTGACGTCAGCGAGGGAGTCTTTGAAAGTTGTTTGCATTTGTAAATTATTCGATTTTCATCGAATTGAAAATGAACTAAATTCTAAAAATCCGAAGGAAACGAGGTTTTTATGTTAGTTCCACAAAAAGAAAAAAAAGTAAATGAAAACCTTAAATAAATAATACCTGATGTATTTCTACGTAAGTTTTAGATATCGCTCTGTAAAAGCAATATGGACATTGATATATGCAATGTCCGTGATCTGTTAAAATATGCTGACTGAGAGCCGAACTGGAATTAGAAAGTACTTCGCAGCAATAAGCGCATTGATGCCAGTAACAAAATTTCCTCGATTTATTCAAAGATTCCACTTCCTTCATTTTATTCGGTTTTTGATTTTTCATTCGTCTTTGAGCTTCGTGTAAACCTATATGCTGCGTGAAAACACTTTCACTGTTGCACGTGAAACTACACTCAACCGCCATGCACTTGAAAAGATGACACAGTTTTGTTTTTGTTAGCATTTCTCTATAAATTTTCGAGTTCTTTACACTTTTGTTTCCCAATCCCGGCGGATTAAGTTTTTGTGCACCGCCCAATGACTTTTGTTTAACTTGCTCAATTTCTTCATTATTTAACGTTGAGGGTACTACTTCTGCGTTAGGTTTGTAAACTTTGGTACGCACGCGTTTCGATTGCTTATTATTACTTCCTTTCATCGTCGATTCGGCATGAATGCTCTCCGCAGATGATGATGTTATACCTAAATTGTCTTTATTTTGCTTTTTAAGGCTGCACATGTTAGCGGTTACTGTAGGGATTCCGGTATTCGGTAATGTAAGTACGGATGTTGGCCAAACAACTTTTTCGGGTACCCCGGTAGAATTCGGCACGTTCGATATTGTCGCCGTGGGTATAATTAAATCATTAGATATAGTGGAAGAGGGTAGTATTGGTAATGATACGGATAAATTCAAAGGGTTAGATATGGAAGGGGAAGGAGCTCCGCAAACGGTTTTAGGTATAATTACAGCATTAGATGCTGGAGGAGGTACAGCATCGGAGCCTGAGGAAGGTAAAACTACAGCATTAGAAACAGGTAATAACGGGGGTGGACATGAGCCAAGCAAAGGCTGGGTAGAATATGGTGGATTTGAGGGTGCCGATGCCGAAACAAATTGAAATGGAGCAACTTTCGATAACGAACTTATTACCACGGGCGAAGTATTGACAACTTGCAATTGTTTAACTTCTATCGAACGAACGTTAGAATCGGGCAAAAGAGCAATTTTTTTTGTGGGACGCGAACGCACAATCACTGAACTTTTCGACACGTCATTATTTTCCACGGATAATTCTTGATTACCAACGACAACAAAATCGTCAACTTGCAAATTCACATCTTCCGGATTACTTCTTGGATTTAAACTTCTTACATTTTCTATTGTAAACATTGCTAGCGGATTATTTCTTTCATGATACAAATTACTGGATTCTGTAGAATTGTTAATAAAACTATATCTTGTTTCCCGCGGAGTGGAAAGTCGATCACCCACTAAAGTTCTAACTCTTAATAGAGGAACACTTGGTAGACAAGTTCTTAAATTTTCGGATGAAGACAAATTTCCCTGTATGAGGGGGAAAAAAAAAAAAAATAATAACAACATATAAAAAAAAGGAGGTATTTCTTCCAAATTAAAAAATATTTTTAAATAAATAATATAAACCTGTTCTTTAGAAGTTGATGAAAAATTCGGGTAAGGATATCCATTCGAACATGATTCAACTTCTAATTTTTCATCGGCATTTTTTCTCAGGGAATTTACTTTTTTTTCTAATATTCTATTACCTAATATTTCATGCCTTTCGTGATATTGTAAATGATTGAATGCATGTATTAAATTATACGTCGAATCCTGAAAATAATTAAATTCGTAATTAAGTAATGAAAAAAAAAAAAAAAAAAAAAAAAAATTTCATTTAGATTTTTTTTTCCAGTCATCACACACCTTTAACTGCGGAGTGATTTTACATATGTTACATATTCCATTCCATTCGACATTCGTGTGACGTTGTCGTATGTGTTCGTTAAATTGATTAACTAATTTAGTAGAAAATGTACAATTTTCCGACTTACACACATAAGAAATGACAGAATTTTTCGACCTGTAAAATAAAACGATTTTCAATGCGTGCCACAAAAAAAAAAGGAAAATAAATTAAAACCTTTTTTTCTTAAAACCTCATTGACCCCCCTTTTTTTTTTTTTGATAATTTTATCAATCATCAATTAAAAAAAGTGATGACATAAATATTACAGAAATAAAATCATAAGCTGGACAATTTAAAAATTTAAAATTGTCATTCATATTCATCTTTTAAATTTTTATTATAAATTTTTCAATCTGCTTATTTATTAATTATATACAGAAAAATAATTTTAAGAAACAAAAAAAAAAACAAAAATTTTCCCGCCGCCGCAAAAGCTTTTCAATAAACTAATAATCAATCAATCAATAATTGAAAAATTCAATTTTTTTTTTTTTTTTGATTACTTACACCAAAGCTTCCAAAGGTCCAACTCCAAAAACTTTTATATTATTATCCATTAACGACTTTGTCGGGTAAGATTTACACGGTTCGGAATTTTTTTCAAAAGAATTCGAAATTGTTTTATCCGGTAAAATATTCGAAATAACTTTTTCCTTATTTTTTTCCAAATCTCTTTTCTCGCAGTCACCATTTTCCGTTTTGATAGAAACTTTTTCCGCGCTGCCATCTTTGAACGTTTCGTCGCGCTTGGGAATTTGTTTTTCAGGTTCGACATTAGCCACCTCTCCATCCTTTCCACAAACTCCTTTTTCATTGCATATTTTATTATTTTTAATCAGAATTTTGTTTAGGACTAAACCTTCCTGCGGTTCTGCCAACCTCATTTTTTTCTTAGGCGGTTTATCACCCTCATCACCCTCCTCTAACTTATTATTATTAACGCCGTCAACCATTTCAACATTCAAATTCCTGTCTTTCCGTTTCCGTTTTTTCTTTTTCTTTTTTTTCTTTTTAACTTTTCCATCATTCGTACCCTGTAAACTTTCAGGTTCAATATTCGACTCTGGAGCTCTTACGTTATTTTCCAGAGGGTTCGTTGTTTTTGATTCGTTGGTTTTTTCTTTCACGGTAAAATCCTTTTTAGGTGAATTAGCAGACATGTTAATTTTAATAATTTTAACGTTTTTATCATTCGAATGATACTTTTGTACGTGGCGTTCTAAATTTTCCAATATTATTTGCACGAAATTACACTCCGAACACATGTATCCGAATAAAATATCATTTTCGTAATTTACCGAAACGTTTTTTGTAATTTTACCGTACAAGTCATGCCTGCCATCAGGATGAACGGATAAAATGTGAAGTTTAAGACTACCGGAAGATGATGACACGACGGTACAATTTTCTCCAGGACATTTATAATTGTATTCTCCCGTATGATCAGACACGTGAGACAAAAACCCACGGATATCCGAAATTTTTTTTTCCAAACACATTCTGCAATGATACGATTTAGTTTTACCGTTCGACAAAATGGCGGTAGAATTTTGATGTTTTGCGTAATTATTCACTTTTGAATCTTCGATTGCTTTAAGAGCTTCCGCTTTACTAAGTCTGGAAATGAGAACCTCTGACTCGGGATGAAATGTTTTATAGTGCATCGTAATATTTTCACCCGCAAAAAGGCAAAGCTTGCACGAATAAAAAACTTTTTCCTTCTCGAATGCGTAATTTATGATACCATCCGTACAAGGTTCGACAGGAGATGAATTCGTTTCCGGTTTTTTTTTACACTCCGCTCCGGTATCGTTAAAATTTAAGTGTTTTATTTTAGCTATTTTCAAAGGCAATTTTCCAATTATTTCATTCAAATTTTTTCGCTTGTATCCTTTCCTCAAATTATTATTTTTTAACCTTTCGACTTTTCGCACGTTTCTCATCAGGTACACACTCTTTTCCAGAACTTTTCTAAAATTTAATTTTTTACTACTTCTCACGGCTACATTGTGACCGGGACTCGATACAAAAACAACGCTGCTTTTGGAAACCTTTAATCCGTACCTGAAATCGTTCAGGTTTAATTTGTGTAAAACTACGCAGGGTCGAATTTTGAAATCTTTTAACAGAGGTATGGGTTTCGAAATCGAAGTTTCTCCATCCTTTATTCCCGTGCAGTCATTTTCTTTGTTTTTTAAATTTTCCTCGAGAGGCGAGGAAAGTCTTTCTTCGGAAATCCGATCATCTGAATGATTTTCCAAATTTAAATACACGTCTTCCGTTTCGTTTTCTTTAATTCTTTTAGACTTTCGTTTACGAACTCTAATTTTTTTCACATTTTCCTCTTCTACCATTTTCGCACTTTCTTTCACCATGTCCACATTGTAAATATTTTCTTCATTTTCTTTTATAAGTCGACACATTCTCAAACCCGTAGCCGTCAGAACATCAGAACAAATAAACATGCTCCTTATGTCATCGTGAAGTCTATCCAATTCCGTTTTCATTTTAGGTTTACCTTTTGAACCTTGCTTCATTTTTTTCATTTCGTCCGTCATTTCCAGGCTGATTTTTCCGCTATCGGATTCTGATGTATTTTTACTTTTGCTCTGTTCGATTCCATTTTTATCCACAGATTTTCCAGCATCAATATTTGAATGGTGCGATTCAGTATTTTCGAAATTCGAACCCGAATCTTTGTCGCTTAGAATTTCATTTTCCACGGTATTATTATTATTATTATTGCAAGGTATTACTTTACCAGAATTTTCATCTTTTTCTTCATCGTTTGTACAATTTTTTCCGTTTGAAATTCCCTCTCCTTCTTCTTCTTCTTCGCTTACATTGTCACTTTCGGAAGTTGTTTGAATTTTTCGAATTCTCCTTGTTTTTTTCATCCTTTTTTTCATAGATTTTTCAAATGATTTTTTCTTCTTTTTTTTCTTAACCTCGTACTCCGACGAGGAATCAGATGAAAAACTACTGTCGCTTTCCGAATTTATTATTTTTTTTATCGTTTTCAACTTTTTCGAATTTAATTTTCTTGATAATTTTTCAAAGAGTTTTGCTTGAGCCAACAATAATTCTCCTTTTCCAGATTCTAGAGATTTTACAATGAAAGCTTCTAGAATTTCTTTCGTTATTTCTTTATTCAAATCGAGTTCTTTGGTTTTATTCAAAGGATCATCATTTTTATTCAAAGGATTTTCTCGGGTGGGAAGAAAATTTTCTTCCCCGTTTTCTTCGACTCGTTCTTTTTTTTCAGTCTTGATTTCTTTAATGAATGAAATTTCTGGTTCGTCTACATTTTTATTTAAATTTTCTTTACAACCGTTAATTTCCGAGGTTGCATTGTTTACTTTATTTTCTATTTTCTTTTCTTCTGCTTTACTCTTAGAACTTTTATTTATGTTTTTTTCGGACTTATTTGTAAGACTATCCATCGGGAGATCCTCCTTATTGTTTTTTTCATCTTGGGAAATGACATTCGATGCCTTTGCAGTCGCAGAAGAAATTTCTTTTTTGTTTACGTTCGAATCGAAATCCGTGCTACCTTTTTCAGTTTTGTTTTTCACTCCATCATCATTTTTAACGAACGCGCCGTCTTTTCCTTTAACCCCACGTTTCCTTTTAGGAATTTTAAAGTTTTTCAATCTGTGGTTTTGATTGTATTTCGGCAACGTTTCCGGTTCGTATAAATTTTCCAACGGTGAAATTAATTCTTTATTAAATGATTCATTTTTTTTCGTTTCGACGCCATCTTTTGCACCATCATTATCACAAGAAATTTTACACGGTTCTGCCTTTGAAGCCAAAGTATCATCACCTTCTTGTTTTTTTATTCTATACTTTTTATATTTCTTTTTTTTTTTGAAATTTATTTTTTTTCTCATCGTACCACTTGCACCATTTAATTTCTTACTATTAAACGTTTCGTTTTTAATTTTCTTTTCCGACTGCGACGACTGGTCAGCGTTTTTCCCTTTTTCATTTAAATTTATTCGTCTGTATTCTGCATATGATTTGGGTGTCGAATAATCTTGAGATGTTTTATTTTCCAGAGGCTCTTTACTGGAGTGATGATTCAAATTGGTCGGTTCCGTATGCGGTGTGCAGGCGTTGGAAAACTTAATATTTGAATTATTATTATTATTATTATTATTATTATGAGACACGGTCGTATCTTGATTTTGTTTTGAAATATTTACAATACATGAATCCGATGTTTTTTTTTTCTCGTTTAGCGAAGAACATTTTTGAGTGATTTGATCAGATTTACGAATGTTTCGAATACCGAAATAAGCAGAATGATATAGCCTTGGATCTAACGACGACATTTTGCTCGTATTTATACGGCAATTGAGTGGTTTTGGAGATTTCGTATCCGAACCGTTCAAATTTTTCAAATCCGTCGAACAAGAATTTATTGGTATAAGTTTTTTATTTTTCGTACATTTTTTATCTCCGGCATTTGAAAACTTTTGATTGTTTATTAAATCCGTCGTCGTTTCGAAACTGTGTTCAAATTTCGGCAAAGGTAAATCCAAAACAGGTCTTTTTTCTTTAAAATTTTTTTTATTTTCTGACACTGCTGCATTTAAACCCCCGTGACGTATTGAATACTGTTCATCTTTAGCAGTCCTCACATTTCCCATTTTTTTCAAATTGTTATTTATTATTTTCGTATTCGAATCTTTACTTAAATCCGTGTATTTTTTTGAAATGGCATCAGTGAGAACTGAATGGGTAGGAGGTTCATCGCATTCATTTCCACACTTTTCGTGTATTAATTTATTAGTATGACTTGAATTATTCGTTTTCGTTTTAGATTGAGAAATAAAATCAAGTTTGTTCGTAAATTGTTCCACACGGTTTAAGGTATCATCAATCATGTCTTTTTTATTCAAATCATTCACACCCGGAGATGATTCGAGGGAATCAAGTAAAAGAGAGTCGGAAAATTTTTTCTTTTCCGTCGTATTTATTTTCGAAAGATTAGGTGGTAAAGATTTATAATTTTCTTTGGCAGCTTCTATCAATTCTTTATCATTAATACTATTTGATCCTGACGTTTTCACGTGACATTTTTTACTCGTTTTATCATTTTTTTTGTCATTTTTACGAAATTCGACCGCTTTATGATGATGATGATGATGATGATGATGATGATTACTTTCTTTTTTATTTCTTTGTGAATCCAAATCACCCTCTCGTTCGCAATGCGTTAATTTTTTCTCTTTTTCCTTTTCATCCTTTTGAGTCGGCCGAATGTCGTGTTTTTTCACGATTATTTTATCTTTGTTATCGTGTTCTTGAAACGCACTCTGTAAACATTCCGCAGTGTCATTAGAATTCCCATCAGATTCGCAAATTTTGTCCTGTTTAATTAATTCATCATCTTCATCGGCATCGGAAAATTTTTTGTCTTTTAATGATCTCAAAGATCCACCAATACTTTTACCCGGTACTTTATGTACCTCGCAAATATCGGCTGATAATTTTTCTTTTAATTTTTGTTTTGATTTTAAATTAATCGAATCACTTTTCGCATGCGAGTAAGATTTGTGTTTTTTATGTGAAGAAACCGAAGAATGAAACTGTACAAATGGACTCAATTTTTCACTTTCTTTTTCATTTTCACCAAATTTAATGGAGTCTTTGTCATCTGTGCTTACATCATCACTATTCGATTTAACGCTTTCAATTTTCGACTTTTTACCATTTTCTAAATTATTTTCACTCTCATTGTCATAATCACAATTTTTTAAACAGTTATAGGCACTAATACTTTGTGAACCACTAATTTTCGAAATGACACTTTCTGTAGAGAATAAATCGGATTTGTGATGGTTACTCTGAACGGGAGTCAATTGTTTTTGCAAGGCTTTTAATAGTTTTTCTCGACTTGACGTTAATAAATCCACGTTGGATGGTTTTTTATACGAATCTTCGGAAGAATAATTTGATTCGGTATTTCTGCAAATTTTTTGTAACGTATCGGGTTCGTGCGTCACATTAAAACCATCAAAGTCTTTTTTAAAGTCCGTTTGTTTTTCATCTGAAGTTTTTTTATTTTGTTTGTCCGTCTGCAACATTAATTACGTCCCAAATGAAATTTCCCAAAAAAAAAAAAAAAAAAAAATCTATATTTTACATAGGTATGTATTCCTACTTACATTATTATTGTTATTATTATTATTATTATTAATTGGATTTACGAGTGATTCCCTAATCGAATTAACAGTGGTTTTACCCGAGTCCTGGGGTCTTGAGTCAACCGTATTTATATGAGGCGTCCCGGAAGAATTTGCAACGGAAATCGTTGTTGTCGTGGAGGAAGGAATTATAGAAAGTATTGCCGTCTGATTTGTCTTTTGTTCCAAAATTACCTGATTACTTATGGGATTATGTAAATATTCAGCGGACACTTTGGGTTGCAGACTATATTCTTCCTGCAACAAAGTAATGACTTGAATTTACTTTCGGGTTTTACACAAAGTTAATTATTTGTAATTAATTAAAAATATCAACATACAATCGTTTAAGTTTTTAGGCTTTGTACTAATCAAATAGCCATTCAGTCAGACAATAATTTTTAAGTAAATCAAAAGTTTCTTTTTTTTTCAAATAAAATTATGTGAATAGGTTTTATTAGGGTTGAGTTTTTTTTTTAAAAAATATTTAGAAAATAATTTTTCGATGGAAATATATATATGTAAATAAAGTTATTAAAACGTAAGTGTTCACAAATAATATTAGTGCCTTTTTAAATTTAAATTGTAATTTTTAGATTTATTTAAAATTAAATTAAATTTTTATATAATTTTGAGTTCAGTTATAGTTTGCAACTGTTAAATTTATTTTTTTTATTATTTTGCATATTAGAATAATCAATAATTGATTCAGTGTAAAAAAAAAAAAAAAAAAAAAAATTGCTTAAGCAGAATGAAAATTTATACGTGTTATTAAAAACAATTTCAAATAAATTTCCAACTTTGAAAATGAAATTTATTTCTGTAATCATTATTTCTCTGTTCATTTTCCAAATTTTGGAAAATTAAAGCGATGACGTAATAACCCCCCCAAACAAGTAATTTAAAGTTTTTTTTTGTTTTTTTTTCCCCATGAAACTAATCAACTTTTTCGGACATTTGAACAAATAAATGATAGAATGACACAAAATGTCTTCTTACCTTATAATCTAATTTTTCGATGAGTTTTTTAATGACTTCCTCCACTTTGACAATGGCATCCCAACTGTGTCTACTATTTTTTTCAATTATCATAGATTTTAAATTTAAAAATTTATTTAGTTGATTTTCTAACGATTGTTCATTGTTTTTCTTTTTTATCTTTCCTATCATAAAATCTAAAAATGGCAAAAATTTTTCCATCTGCTTCAATTTCACGCAACATTTTTCTTTTTCTAAAAAAATAAAATAATTATAAAAAATAAAAAAAAATTTATTCAAATAAATTTAATTAATTGATCCTTTTTTTTTTTGGTAAAACTTGTTTGTGGATTTTTTTTTTTTTTTGTAATAAAACGCCATAAAATAAATCCTACTAATATATATGTTATAAAATGATATATTTATATATATATACATATATTATTAAAAAAAAAAAAAAGAGAGACTTAAGTATCCTAAAATTATATATTTTATATTAAAAATTCATTATATGCGTATCGCTGCAATGGCTAAAATATTTCAGCAGTGTTTCAACCATAATTTTTTTTTTTTTTTAAAACACATCAAAGTGTTTTTCTCTTTTAAAAACATTAATTATACTTTATATTAAGTATAATATAGTATATTTCTCATAAATTTTTTTTTTTATTAATATGCTTTGGATTTTATAAATCCTCTAATCAATAATAATTATTTTCTAAAATTGAAATAATTTTATTTTCTTAATAAATTTTTTTTTAAAAATAGTTTTAAATCTATTGTCGCTACAAATATCATAGCAATATATTTTTGATATATATATTTAAAATGATGTATTATTTAGTTAAAAATGTAGTCATTTGTATAAATATTAGAACAATATTAAAGAACTTAAATTGTAATTTGAACTTAAGTTGTTATATTATTTTTATGGGTTTTAAATCATTTTTTCAATTTCATTTATGCATTTAAAATTAATGCTACAATCATACTATTTATTACAAATATATATATATATATATATATATATATATATATATATATATATATTTTCAAAAAGAGTAATCAATAAAATTGATTTAATAATTTTTATTCAAACATAAATTCTAAGCAAGTTATTTAATTGTTAAATTAAGAGCTTAGACATATTGTATAATATTTTTAGGTTTGCCTTATAATGCCTTTGAGTTTTCACATTAAACTTAAAAAGGCTCTTTCTCGGTATATTTCTTATTTTGTATAAATTGTCTGTACTTCAAATAATACTTGACATTGCTTTCATATTTACAACTTATTTCATCCAAAATTTTTCACAGAAAGTGCTCTGTCAGATCATTGCTCATATAAGCTCATTACTTATGCTTTTATATTAAGCAGGAATATTATATGTAGTATAACTTTTCTCAGATGAAGTATGATATCTCAAATATATAAATGAGTAAGAGTAGCAAAATATATATACATCTTTTTTTTTTCTTTCATTTAAAAAAAATTAGTAATTTATACATTTTTATACTCTTGGTTTGTACATGAACCATTGAATTATTTTTAAATAAAGTAATACATCCACAAAATGTAGTAGATTAGTTTTTCAATAATTTCAAAATAAATAATATCATTTGAAATTTTAATATCCAATAATATCACCAAAATATTCTTTTTTGTTTACTGCACTTTTGTGCTCACTTTTCATGATTTACATTTTGGCAGTAAGGTTCGATTTAAGGTACAAAAAAAATTCTTTTTCTCCCCTTTTATTTATACAATATGTATTACTTCTTCTTTTTTGAACAATGCTTCTGAAGTATTTTATGTAAAAAAAAATCTCTCCATTTAGCTCTTTGTAAAAATTCAAAACTATGTATTAATAATTTAAAATTGTTTTAAATAATAATTTATTATATATATAATATAAAATTAATTATCTTTTCAATGTTTGGCTTGTAAATTCATTGTTATAAGCCTTAATGATTTCAAGATATTTGACTTGAGAATAAATTCAATAAAAGATTTTTTTTTTAAATTTTGTCTTTAATTTTTGGTTACTGTCATTATATGCCACAATAATGTGACATATATTTATTTTCAGTCAAACTTCTTTATACTATTACTTCCTTCAGTAATTTATTAGAATTTTATATTAAAATAAAGTTTCAATTTGTTTTTTGTGAATGAATCCATCAAATTATGTTTGTTGTGATTTTAACGTTTAATAATTATTATTATTTTTGTTATGTAACAATACACAACAACAATGTAATAAACAAAACATTAAGTTTTAAATGTTTTAGTAATAAATGTTAACATGTTATACAGTTTAACATATCAAATATGTTTGATATTCAGTTTTATTTTTATTTCTTTTTTTTTTCTTTTTAAATTAACTCTTATGTGCTAATTTCTTTTTAATAAATAGCACTCGCTCACCAATTTTTTTTTTTTTTTTTTTTTAAAATGTCTTAATGTTTCATGCTTTTTTTTCAATATTAAGCTTCCATCATATATTTTTTAAAAAATCATTTAATTCATTTATTTTTTCTTTTTTTTTTTTTTTTTTTTTTGTTTGAAGTCTTCTGCCTTAATTTATCATTTTATAACAAAAATTTCATGTTCAATATTAAATTTATTTATTATTGAAAAGTTTTTATTAAACTTCACATTTTACATAGTATGAACATTAACTGATCTTTTCATATATATATATATATTTTGTGTTTCAATTAATTTTTCTATTTCTTTTTGATTCATTATTATTCAGTTTACAGTAACCGAAAATTATGTGACATTTATTTTATGCATAAAAAGTTACTTTTAAAAAAAAAAAAAACAATTTTTTTTTGTAACTTGCATTTTCTTTTTTTTCGGTCAATTTGTAAAATTATCCAAAGCATTTCATTCAATTTACTGTCATTTCTATACATTTTTCAATAAAAATTTTCATTTCAATGTTGAAAGCATGCTATAATTTTTTGTAAAAAAAACAGGATTAAAAAAGGTTTTCTTTTTCTAAAACCTTAAAAGTCGTAAGAATTTTAATTTATAAATACATTTTTAAAGAAAAATATAAAAAACTTGGTTTTTAATTTATAAAGATTCAACTCCTTCAAATGAAAAAATTTTTTTTTAAAAATTCTAAATTTTTATAAAGTTTGAAAAAAAAAGCAAAAAGTTTGTGCTTGATTATAATTATTCAATAGTCAATACTTAATAAGAAAAAAAAAAAGTTTGGATGAAACTGCTGTTGATCAATTGGCAAAAAAAAAAAAAAAAGAATAATTGCAACAGCAAACAGTAAATAAAGGGGTGTAATAAGTTTCAAAGTTTTGATATTTTTTTTTCTAATATTTTGTTCTGATGTGAAAATTTTATATAAAGTTTAATTTGTGCAAAAATCTATAAAAATACTGTGAAAATTTAAAAAAAAAAAAATTTTTTTTTACTTGCCTTCAGGCTTTCCTGGCATTTTTAAGTGAATCTGCAGCAAAAACTGAAAACAAAAAAAAAAACAAAAACAAAAAATTAAAATTAAAATTAAATCAATATAATTATGAGTTCATAAGTATTTTTTATAATTTTTAGTTTATTATAAATATATGATAAACTAAAAATGGATGAATTATTTTCTCAAATTGTTTATAAAATATTTATTATATAAAATTTTAGGCATAATCAAAAGTTTATCAGAATTCTTAAACTTAATTATTAACAAACTAAATTAAACATCTGAAAAACAATTATAAAATGGAGTCTTATTTGAATTATTTACTACTTTGAATTATAAATAACATTGACAAATATTAATTATTGACAAAGTGCCTCCATAATTACTTACAAATTAAAATAAAAAATAAAAAATGCAAGTTTAAATTTCAAATCAATGGCAACATACATAAGAAAAGAAGCCTAATTAAGGGTTTAATTAATATCAAATACAAAAAAAAAATATATTTTTGGAATAGACAAATAATAATAATCATTTTTAAAAAAATTAATGGCTGAAATAAGACATCATTTGATTGTATGAATAAGATGCAATCAACATTTAGGTACAACTTCAACTTGTTAACTTGATTATTAAGGTTTCAGGTTTTATGACAATCAATCAATATTGTAAAATTACACATTAAAATTCATTTTTTGATTGTTTTCTAAAAACAATTTATAATGATAGTTTAAATAAATTAAGTAACAGAAAACATCATGTGTGGCATTTGAAATAAATGTAATAATATTATTTATCCAATTAAAGTAAATAATCTGAATAAAACCTCTTCATCTTATACTTTTTTTCTCTTTTAATTACAGAGTAATAATTAAAAATGTTATTTTTAAAACATTGTTATCAAACATTACATAAAAAAAATTATTATTCAAATGATGAAATGTTTGATTTATTTTTATCACAAAAGTAAAACAATAAATTTTTTGATGTCTTTGACAGCATTGGGGGGGGGGGGGTAATGAGAAAAGACCTACAAGACCAAACAATTTTTGCAAGCATTTTTTCAATTTCTAATCAAAAGTAAAATTTAAAAAAACCAAGAAAACTACTGAAACATACCTACGTGATAAACAAAAAAAAACCAATAAAGAGGTGAACAATAAATTAATGTAAAATATTATTATTAACAAAGTATCATTTCATGGAAAAAACAAAAGAGTCATACTAACATTTGAAATAAAAACATTTCTATGTAAAATAAATTATTACGTAATTTCAAATTAAATACAATTTTATAACTTCTATCCCACAAAAAACAGCAAAATTAAATTTTACAATAATAATAATAATAATAATATTTTTTAGTTATAGAAATACCTTTATTGCCAACTTCTTTTACTTGAAAAAAAAATAATAATAATAAAGTCTTTGTATGATGATTAACCATTGATTTAAAATAAAATTTCTCTCTCACATCGGAAAAAAAGAATTAAAACCGAAAATTTTTATAAAAAAAAGAAGCCAAATTTAATAATTTATTAAAAAAAAAAGAAAAAAAAAAAAAAATTATTAAAAAATCAGCACTGAATAATATGATTCAAAGGCGTGGCAGTGAAACCACGCTGTCACGTACACTTGCAACGGGAAAAAAAAAAAAAAAAAAATTTGACGACGCAACTTACAACAAAGACATTAATATATATCCATATATTCCCGAATGTCTTTTTTTTCTCTTTACCAGAACAAAAGTAATATTATTAATTACTTATAAGCAATTGATAGCAATTTTCTACAGTTTAACACTACTCGAAATCTTTGTCAAATCCAGGCATTCATTTCCGGGACTTTAATGAAAGATAGGATGCCAAGATAAACTAACGTGTCGCGTCGTGTCGTGTCGTGAAACAAGTGCAAAAAAGCTTTTCAAAATTCTACATAAAACGAAACTGAACCAAAAAACTTGACTTTTTATACCCTCAAAATAAAAAAATAAAATAAAAAATCCAAGACAAATAATCTACAAAGCCAAAAAATCTACACAGGCTACAACAAATAACCTTACATGCTAAAGGTTCATTTGTTTCAAGTTAACCTCTTCTACAATATTTTTCATAGGCTTGCATAAAAGAAATAAAGATTTTTTGTATAGACGCTAAAATATAGCCGAGTTTCAACAACATGGAACCCGCTCTCAAAGACACAAGGTTAGTACTTACATAAATGTTATAAATTTTTTTTGCTTTTTGTTTTTTTTTTTTTAGTTATTGTATGCCTAAATCGAAACTCAAGAAACACGGCAGCATTATTAAAAGCATTCTTGTTCTCTTAATCATTTATAAGTGTATATGTATGTTTATATACGTATTTTCTTTATATTATATATATATAAATGTATATTTATATTTGCGAGGTTATACATAACATTGCTCAGACTCAGAGACAAAAAAAAATTTAAAAAAAATTCATTTTAAAAAAAATCATACACCATGAAGAAATAAAACTCCTAAAAAAACGGGACTCACGGAACCAATTGCAGGGTTTTAGGCACTTAGTTCAGGTTGTAACCGGCTATACTAGCGCCAATAAAAATTTTTTTTGTATTATGTATACCCCATAAAATAGTAGTAGTATATTGAATTTTTTCATGAAATAAAAAAAGAAAAAGAAAAAAAATTTAAAAGAGCACCTCTCATTTAGCCACTTAAAATAAAATAAAATTAAGGTTTCTAAATTAAGAAATAAAACGAATAACTTTCATATATTTTTTTTTTAACAATATAAAAAAGAAAACTACTAAAAAAGCTACTAACATCTGCAAAAAATAAAATGCGCAAGCGCGAATGCAGCGACACAAGTGGAAAGAATTCTAATTGGCCTAGGTTTTTTAAAACTGCCGAATCAAAATAAATATCGTTCAATTGTCGTTCATGATCCATAGAACAATGGAACGTACCTCCCGTACCACAAGTAGTCATGTACAAACATTTAAAATCTTTTTCAAAATTTGTCAAAAAAATAATTATTTTATCCCCCCGTTTACATTTTTGATATATTAATTTATATAAAAAAATTTATGCGATGAATAAGTTAATTTTATTTTTAAAAAAATAAATTTATCTTGATTGTTTCTTTTATTACAAACAACGCTACTGATGATAGCAGTGAGAGAGCCATTTTTTTTTTTTTTTTCCCTAGAGACAATGATTTTTTTTTTGTCTGCATTTACATTTACGCATTTCTATTCAATTGTAAAATATAACATGTTTTTTATGAAATTAAACTTTTAATTGGTGATTCAAATATATAAATCATTAATTTAAATATGACGATATTATAATGGTGTGATCGGTGATACGATATAAATCAGACAAAGGTTTTCAAAATGGATTTATTAAATGATTCATTTAAAAAATAGTAAAATAATTATGGGGAAAGGAGTATTATCTTTTCTTTTTTTTTTTTATCAAACCCGAGAATATTAATGTCGAAAATGTAACAATAATCAATAATCGTGAAAACAAACAAAATTACAAACGTAGAACAAAACCTTAAACCCCTTAAAATGCATTTTTTTTTTTAAATTTTTATTTACAAGACTACATTTTGTTTCCCCCTTCCCCCTCCCATATTATTACAACATTATATTACTTTATTTTATTAATATCATTATATTATTAAATTATTGGATTTTACCTTTTTTTTTCTTTTTAAAGAGCAATTTTTTTTTTTTTATTAGAAAAATAAAATACATTACCTAATTTTATTGTTTACCGCAATGGTTTTCATCATCATCATCATCATCATCCCCCTCGTATCCTTGGATTTTTAATATTTTACCCCTAACACTTAATTATATGTTTTTTTTTTTTTTTTAAATCGATACAATGTTACGTAATGATGGTAATAATTGTTTATATAAATAATCTATTTGTAAAAAGCACAAAAAAAAGCATGGTTTGACATAATTTAACAAAACTCATGAAAAAGGAAAAAAGATTCAAAGGTGTAAACTTGTCGTGACTGAGCAATGACGTGCTTCTTCCTACATCCAAACCAATCGAAGCTACAAACGGACTTGCTTATTTAGTTTTCAATTGAATTTTGTGTTATAAACATGTATTAATAATAATAATAATAATAATAATCATTTTCTTACTTTTTTTTATTACATTTAATAATTATTTATTTTTAGAATTTAAAAGAAAAAAAAAAATGAAATTATTTACTTTGAAAATATAAGAATATATATATATATGTCCATAAGGAAAAAAAAAAACATAAAATTATGTAAAATCAATAGTCAGAAAAGAGAATAGAAATAATAAAACTAAATTTCAAATTAAATTGTTCTTAGAAAATAAAATAATAAAGAATTTAATATAATATTCACAAAATTTTTCTTTTTAATTTATATATCATTAGAATTTGAGAGGAAATTTATAATAAAAAATTATACAGTCAATTCAATAGACATTTTTAAAAAAATTACACAAATTTCTTCTTATTTCTGTCCTTTTAATTAAAATGAGGTGATTTTAGAGAATTAATGAATATTTAAACATGTCGAAAAGGTTTTTGCTTTTCATTTAACAATAAAAATGTATTTGCTCATTCGAAAGTTCATGCTTGTAAACTAAAAATGAAAATTTATAAAAAATATTGTCTCAGCATTATATTTTCTGTTTTGATCTGTATTTCAAATAATGTAATTTGTTAGATTTGACCATTTCTGACCAATTCTTAATCATCTGCTTATTTAATAAACTAAAACTAATTTAAAAATACAACAACAACCCTTTCGAAACCTTGGTAAAGTAAAATAAAATTTTAAAATGTCTGTCGATTAATATATTTATTATTAAAATTTAGTGTAGGAATAATATTTACTAATGTGCAACCAATAATAAATACATTTTTAATTAAATTAATGGTGGAACTTCATAATTATCGACAAAATCTGGTGAAGGTTTTTTTTCTTCAACTTTTAAAAATGGTTTTTTAGGTTCAAATTTTTTTTTATTATTATTTTCAATTATTTTACTAAAATCCATATCTGGGACTGGTGGTCCTATTTCTAAATATTCTCTTCTGAAAAAAAGTGTTTTTAAAAAACAAATTTAAAACATGATTAAAATTGTCAAATTTTTGTTAATTTTTGTAAAAGATTTTAAAGTTATTTAATTTTACTTGGATTGTCCATAATATTTTGGTGGTGATATTTGAGGTTTATGTTTTTTTGGTGGTGGTTTCGGTTTTAATACAGCATTAGCTTTTGGCATTGTTATCAATAAATGACCTGTCGTTTGAGATCTTTGACAAGATGATTTATCAACACAAATATCTTCATCGAAAGTTATTTGTAATATTTTTCCCTTTATATTAATGGTCACATATCTTGGATGTAGATCAACGTTAACAAGAGAAGTATCCAAGTACCTGCGATTAATAATAACAATATTATTATAATTGTTTAATCCCGATTCAGGTTTTCTTTTTACATTTCAAAAGAAAAAATTTACTTATAAACGGAAACATCTAAAATTTTACAACCGGATTCGTCATCATCGTTTAATTTAAATGGAATCCTTCCTTGATTAATATTTAACGGTCTTCCATCGTTTGTAAATAATTTTACAGGTTTTAATTTATTTTTTTTCTTTTCCTCCTTTCTATTCCTATCGACATTTTTTAATTTTCTTGATTTTTTAGCAATGGCGACACGATCTTCGGGCGTGTTTTGACTTGGTGCATCCCAAAATGCTTTCAATC
>NW_002987210.1:2394-7817 GCF_000006295.1 Pediculus humanus corporis | reverse complement strand
TCTAGTGTACATATTTCACATTCATTATGCTCTGATTTTTTTCTAACTAAATCTTCAGTTACTAAAATTTAAATTAATAATTAGTTAAATTAATTATTTTTTTTTTTTTAATTACTAACATTATATTAATACTACTACTAACTTCGCACCATTACTCTTTAATGGAATTTATTTATGTTCAATATTATTATTATTATTTGTTTATTTGAATATGTTTAGTAATGTTCCTTAGCAACAAATAAACAAGTTTACAAAAAAAAAATTTGTACTCGTTTTATTTCTTGTATTGAATCAAAGCTACAAACAACCATAATTTATGCAATGAATTTTTACTTATTCACTTTTTAAGGACAAAGTATTTTTTTTTAAACAATCGGTCAATTTATGTTAATGATTCATGATAATAAACAATGAATATTATGTAGGATAACAATGAGTAATTCATGTTATTATGAAAGTTATCATAATATTGTATGAAAACATGAATTGAAAAAATTGTTATAAATAGTATATGTATATTTATTAGAAATTTACATTACCTTAAAAATGAATAAAAATTTTTATAATGAGTGCGACGATAATCATTTAAAGCAAGTGAAACATAAATATTATCCAATTTTTAAATAATTTACCCAGGTTAATTATTTCTGAAACATTGATTTGCAGTGCTACTTTAAGATTTTTATATAAATTAAATAAAAAGTGAAAATAAATACATAAATAAGCATGATAACAACATTTGAACTGATAACATAACAGTTTAGTTCAAGTCAAAAATTTTAAAAAAAGCTTTTCAGTATTTTTGGCAATACCAAAAAATCGAATGTCAGAATCACAGTTTTTTTTTTTTTCCTTTTTCAAACAAATTTAAAATACTCTAACACTTTATAGCATTATTAAAAATACTTACTAATTTAGAATTATAATTGATTTTAATTAAAAGGAAAGGGTGAAAAAAAAATTTACAAACCTTACATCAGAAAAAAAAAATGTTTAATAATAAATTATGCGGTAAAAAAGTTATGTTTTATCAGCTGTACTCGGACTTTCACTTTTTTTTGCAAATGATTTAAGATCCCTTTTCATTGCATAAGCATCCTCTCCATCTGCATAGTATTTTGGTTCAATTTCTGATATGCTAAATTGTAAGGTGTTGGTATACAAATTAAGAGCAGCACGATTACTTTTTCTAACATGAAGTGAAACATATTTTGCATTAAAACATTCAACCATGGCTTGAGATGCCTGTAATAAATTAATTTTAACAATTGTCAATGAGTTCTTTTAAAGTGTCAAACTCATAATTTTATGAAATATTTAAACTGATTGCTATTTATTTACTTGGTCCATTAGTTTTTGTGCTAAACCTAATCGTCTATGGGACCTCTTTACAGCTAATGAAGTTATATGTCCATGAGGATTATCATCACTGTCTTCTTCCATTTTGGCTAAAACATATCCTACAATCTGACCTTTTTCATCTTCTGCTACATAAGATAACTGAGGCCATGATAAGCCATGGTAAAAATAATATTTCATTTGATAATTTTCTGGAAGGCATAGTAAATTGCAATGTTGCATGTTCATCAGATCTTCAGGTCTAGCGCATCTGATATTCATGACTAGGAGATATTATTAATCAATTAATAGTTCGAAGTCTTTTAGGCCTAGTCTTGTTAATTTTAGGGGTAGATTTTTCTCCTTCGGATTCAACGGAATATCCGAATAAAACTCTAACAAACCAAAATCGTGAGAGTAAATATTTCCAAATTAAATACCAACCTAAAATATCGAAATGAATAAAATAACCTTTTTACTGAAGCAGTAAAACTTTATTAAATTTAAAAATCTATTTTAAAAAAAATTATATAAAAGTATAAATGAAGCGAAGGCGAAAAATAAAAGATATTTTTAAATTTTTTCGAAATTTACGTAAAATATTTTTTAAAAAAAAATCTAAATAGAAAATTTCCAGCTTACCAAAGCCGACAAATAATAAAGTAAGTAATAATGAAATAACTAATGTAAGCACTCCAATAATCCACTCACTCATTATAAACCTTCATTATAACAAATAGACCTCCTAGATATACATTATATTTACATATATATATTTAAAAATTAACAGAGACATCTAGCGTTCAAAACTTAAATTAAAATTTTACAAAATTGTTAAAGCATTTCCTAATGTCTTGCATATTTTTTTATTTTTGTTATAATTTCTCATCAGTTAAATATTTATAATATTATCTCGTTAATTATAGATTTATAATAAACTATAAAATTATTATTTTTGTAAATGGCGGCTAGTCGTACTTTTAACATAATTGGTTAATAATTATTTACTAAATTTTTATTTATTTAAATTTTATTGTTTAAAAATTCTTATTTACTGTTTGAAAATTTTAGGTAGTAAAATTCCAAAACACTGTAAACAAAGTTTTTCTACTTCTACTTGTATTCAAAATAAATGGAGACTACAGTAAGTTTGTTTAAAAGAAAAAATAATATTAATAATTATAATTTAATCAAGTTTTTATGTATCTTATCAGAAATGGGCTTGAACAAAATACTACATCTTACTCTCCATTAACAAAACTCCCCGACTATTCTTTTGTCGATGGAAGACCTATTATTCTTAGTTGGAGAAAAGTACAATTGTTAGAAAGGGAGAAGCAAATATGTGTAAGTTTTTTATTTGATGATGATTAAAAATTTACTTATTAATTTTAAAATTTTTTCATTTCAGGAAAAAATTTCTAGGTTAAGCAATGAATTAGATGTCGGTTTGAAAAATTATTATGAAAAACAAAAAGAAATTGAAAATCGTAAGCAAAAAATATTAGATAATAAACTTAAGCCAAAAGGAAAATCACTTCTTAAAAAACTTTGAATTAAAACTCATAGAGGTGTCACTTTTTAATTTATCTTAAAGAAGAGTTTATAATAAAATGTTATTAATTATTTAATTTTAACTAGAAGTGTGTTCACACAATTGTAGCAGTAAGTCGGTTTTTTCATTTTTATAAGTGAGCAAAACTAAATTAGTGTTTGTTATCTTAACGATGAAATATGAAATTATTGTGATTAAATAAAAAAATAAATAATAATAAGCTTTTAATTATTTGTTTACCTTTCTCATTCATTTATTTATCCAGTTTACTGACAATATTACTCTCATATTTACTAATAAACTCAGCTCTGTATTATAATTTTTCAGTTTGATGACATAATTATATATTTTAATTAAATTTTATCATTTAAGTAAACTTTCCTAAATTAAAATAATGGAAGGACATTCAATTTCCAATTATCATGCCATTTTTTAACAGAATTTGAAAGATTTTCTTTAATTGATTTTTGTTTTGGAGAGTTTGAATTTGGAAAATCTTCAAACCAACTTTTAATTTGCGTAAAAAGCTCTGAAGCATCATTGAAAATAAATCCATTTAACTCATGTTTTACCAACTCAGGTAAACTGTAATTAAAATAATCACATAAGAGTTTGTGAAAAAAAAGAAGTTTTTCAATTATTTAAGATATTATAAGCAAAATTATTTAAATAAAAACTCACCAGTTAAAATTTATAGCACACACTGGTACAGAACAACCAAACATGTCGACTACTTTCATTGGTAAATCTAATCCGCTAGATGATTTATGCAAACACACACCCAAGTCTGCCGATCCTAAAAAAATTATATCACAATTTATAAGCTATTAAATTTTTTTTTCAAAATAATTTTAGTAATAATAAGGTTACTTGTTACATAATAAAGAAAAAAGATAACTCACCAATAAATAATGGATAATCTTCAGCTTCCAACCAAGGAGTAACTATTTGCACATATTTCCAATTTTTTTCTTCAATAATTTTACTATAATATTCTTTTAAAGGACCTTTTCCAGTAATTGCACAAATTAAATTAGGTAAATTTGAAGAACATTTTTTTGATTCTTCATACACTGAGAACAAAAAAAATAAAATTAAAAATAAACTAAAATATTTAAACGTCTTTAACGATAAATATTTGCAACATACTTTCTAAGGCACTTAATAAAATTGAAAAATCCTCATCTTCTGTCCAGCTAGTGCTTGATATAAGAAATGCAGGCCTGTCATCCTTAAGAACTACTTTATTGCCGGCATTTACTTTTGTGAAAACAGTTTCATTTGAATCACAATTATTTAAAAATATTTTGTACTTTAAACCTAATGATAGAAACAAATTATGTTTTTCTTCGACAGTAGTACAATGAAAAAAATCAGGTGGGCAATCGTAAAAAGTAATTGCACTTATTTTATGATTATCCATTAAGTCTTTTCGCATTGCTTGTGTTACACATAAATTATTTTCTGACTTAGAGCCAATGAAAAACTCATACCATTTTGAAATTTTAACTAATTTGTGTTTATCACCCACCGATAATGCTAATATTGAATATGCATAATTGTGCCAGTCAATCACTAATTTTACTTTGAATAATTTGCAGTAAAGAAAACATACACCAATGCCTGGTAATGCAGGTGGATTTTGAATTAGAAGGAAGTCTGACACATCAATTGTCAATAATGCATAAAAAAGTGTCACAATTTGCCATATTACTTTAAAAATGTAAGCTAGTACATTGGGTAAATCTAAAAAATAAAATAAAATAAAAAATTTAAAAATTTAAAATTTAAGGTACCAAAAAGGATTTAAAATTATAATAAAAATCGTTTTACATTGCTTAAAATTGGGACAGGGATATAAATATTTAAAATTAACATTTTTCTTATCTCTTAACAACTTAAGAGGAGTTGAACCTGAGTATCCAACGAATGTTACATTATATTTTTCTCTTGCAAAAGATAATCCGTGATATTGCATTCGTGGACTTCTTCCAATATCCCCCAAAACAACTATACACACTTTTTTTTTTCTTTCGGAATTCATAATAAATAATTTTTTATACTAAACTTAAATTTCTCAACTCCTAACTTTGACATTAATGGATTCGCGAAAGTAATTTTTTGCTTTTGCGAATTATTGAAAATATAAAAAATTTTTTATTAAAAAAAAAAACATCAAATTAAAATATTTTGCCTTTTTTAAAATAATAATTATGTGAAAAGTTAAAAGAAATTAAAAATAAATTGTTAAAAAAAGAAGCTATCAATTGACTCAAGTAGTATTTGGCGGTTAAAATAATAACGAAGTAGAGTAAATTTTGCTATTGTGCTTGATTATTTTTATAATTTTTTTCCTTTAAAATGGATGAAGACACAAGAAAACGATTAGAATATGAAGAGCAATTTTATGGAATGTCTTCCCAATTTTTTACTGATAGCTGTAAGTAATTATTTTATAAATTTAGACTAATAAAAACATTGGAAATCAAAATAATTGTTTAGCATAACCTAATTATTTTTAGATTACACT
>NW_002987210.1:0-1727 GCF_000006295.1 Pediculus humanus corporis | reverse complement strand
TATATAATTCACAATCACATAAATTTTAAACTACATTAAATAATTAATAATGTAATGTAAATTCAAAATTTTAATTTAAATGCTGTTTAAGACTACCTACTTCTTACATGAACAAAGTTTTAATATAAACAAAACTTATTTGTATGACTTAGACAAAATCATTGACATAATGATGCTTTTTAATTATATATAGTTTGCTTTACTTTTTATTAAGTAATTTTATAAATAATATAATATTGTAAATATACATATAATATAAATTACATTCACTGTTTTTTTTTTATATACAGTTCCAACATTAAAATTTTAAGAAGGATCCTAACATGTTTTCATAACATATAAATTTAAAAATTTAAGTTAAATGAGAATTTAATAGAAAAATGTTAAGAAGTTTTTTCTGTTAAAAATTTTGCACAACTTTAAAGAGTTTATTCATTTACTGCATATGTCTTGCTGTCTCTAATGATTCTGGGTATAAATGTTTTATCTAATAATATACCATTTTCGATAAGGAAATTTTCCACATCGCCATAAGAAAAATCATTTCCTAATTCTTCTGTTATCTTAACAAAGTTTCCGACTAATGTTCCCGATTTATATACCAGTAATGCTGGTACTCCTTTCAATTTAAAACTTTTGCTGACCCCAGCTTTGGATCCCAATACTTTGCAAAATTTAACATCAGGGTAATTTTTACATATAACATCCAAGCAATGATTCATATTTTTACAATCTGAAACTTTTTCTTCGTATATATGAATGATTACAGTTACATTTTTATTTTCTTTATCGATGGCATCCAAAAATTCTTGACCATTTGAAAGAGTGTAAACCTCACCAAATTGTTTATTTAATGTAGATTTGGCTAACATTTCTTGCATTTTTTTCACAGAATACTCTAGAACATAAGGATCCAAAAATTGTTCCAATTCTGGATCTTCCTCTTTTTCTTGGTCCAAATCCGAACGACAAGTAAATGCAAGTCTTTCAATTAATTCTAATTTTTCTCTTTCTCTTTCCATTCTTTGTTCAGATTGTATTTGTTTGTACTGTTGCCAGTCTTTAAGTACTCCTTTAGGACCTGTATTAGTGGAGCAACCCGCATCGGGAGGATTTAAAGGAGGAGGTCCGGGATCCACTTTAAAGGATTCACTAATTTTATTTTCATCATCTGATTCGATGTCATCGTCACTTTCGCTACTGCTACAATAATATTCTTTTTTCTCACCGAGAAGTTTATCCTCTAATGTTGACATTGTTATTGTTTTTATCAAGTAATATAATAATTATATTGATATTGAAATACTTGCGACAAAATTCACTTTGTCACTTGGCTTATTTCAAATATGATTGGTTTAATTTGATCACGTGATTTGTATTTCATATAATTTTGCTGTTGGAATAAATGTAAGAAAACATGGGTGACGGAAAAGATGAACGTCAACCTTTATTACAAACCGATTATAAAGCTGTACCAAATAATTTTGAGGAAACTAACGAAACAGGTAAATTTTTTTATATAAATACTTGTAAGTTTAAAAATTTTCTAAATCATAGTTTTTTGTTTTTATTTATAGCCAATGGCTAAATTTTTTTTATTTTAAACAATGCCTTCGACAAATTCTTTTGTACTTAGGCTGGTTAATTTTTTTATGTCAAAAATAATAATTACTTTTAACTATTATAAATTACAATCAACATCCCGAACAGTGTAAGAATTTACATTT
>NW_002987211.1:380866-416464 GCF_000006295.1 Pediculus humanus corporis | reverse complement strand
TTTCTATTATTCATCATTCATATATGCACGTTTGTATATATATATATATTTTATCATCATCATCATTATTATTATCATTATTATTATTATTATTACTATCATTATTATTATTTATACAAGAGTGAAAAACTTTTTTCTTAAACTTTAAGCAAATGCGTTTAGTCTTGAATCAAAAAAAAACTGCAATGAATTATTTCTGTAAGATGAATGAAATCTCCCTCCTTCGCCCCACCCCCACACAAAAAACACAGTCCCTCCCACCCTCCCCCCACAAAGAAACACCGCCCCCTCCACTCGACCCTCCCCCGTCGGAAAAAAATAAAAAAAAATTTTTTTTTCGTGTTCGGGTTTAAATTACATACATTTTCAATTATAAAATAATAATAATAATAATAATAATAATAATAATAATAATAACAAATTGACCTTACTTGACAAATTAAATGCTTTCCTTTAATCAAAACACACACACACAAAAAAAAACTTATTTTTATTATTATTATTATTTACTTTTCAAAATAAGCAATCTCTCGATAGTTTTCACATTACCATCATTATTATTATTATCATTACTGTTGCTGTTGTAATTGTTACCATTATTATTATTATTACTATTATTATTATTTATATTAAAATAGTAATAAATCAAATCTAATTATTGCTACAATATTACATAAAATGTAAAAGTCGATGACTTGTTTTCTTTTTCTCCTTATAATTTTCCAATATTATTATTATCATTATCATTATTATTATTATTATTATTATTATTAGTTTCTTTTACATATCTATATACAAATATAAAGGCATGATGAAATTTTTTTTGTTTTCCAGTAGATAAACGATAAGCACTTGAATCAAAAAAAAAAAAAAAAAAAACCAAATTTTACACACGCACGCACACACATTTGAAAAAAAAAAAAAAAACACAAGTTTTATATACGCATCGAGTACGTACACGTTTACGTTTTTTAATAATAATAATAATAATAATAATAATAATAATCGAAAAGTCATTATGCGGGGTATAACATTCGGCAAACAATATAATTCAAGGGATTTCCACAGGTTCGTTCGAACCTATCCCTTTGTTTTTTTAACTTAATACAAAAACTCGTTTAAAAAAAATTACTTAAGTAACTCCCCACAAAAAGGGGGGAGGGGGAGGGGGTAAAAATTAAAATTACAAGAGAAATTGAAATCGCAACCTTGAATAGTTACAAATATTTATTTTAAAAACTTTTCGATATTTTTTTAAATTTTTTTTAAATTCCCAGCAAACGTGTACTTCTCTACTCGTGCTCACCATTTTGTTTTTTTAACTTAGACAAAGAGGAAAAAAAAAAAAAAAAAACCGTTACAATTTTTAAAAATACCACGACACCACCATCACACATAATAATAATAATAATAATAATAATTCAATAAACACAATTCAAAATATAATTTTTTTTTTTTTTTTTTGTTTACCCCACACACATTTAATTAAATTTTCTTTTTAAAAAAAAAGTGAGAAAGAGTGTGAGAGAGAGTGAGAGAGTGAGAAAGAAAAAACACGTGGATGATATCATGAACACTTTTTTTGTAATTTTTAAACATAAATCAAAATACGTAATCACGAAATTTTTTCCTACTACTCATTAATAAAACGCTACAAAATATTGGCACTATTTTTTTTTTTTTTTTTTAATTTTTTTTTCATCAATTTTCTCCATCAAACAATCAAAAAGCAACAACAACAACAACAATCAAAGACAATCATCATCTAATAGTAGTAATAATAGTAATAATAATAATAATAATAATAATATTCCCTAAAAAAAAAAATATTCAAGTGCTAAAAGCCCTAAATTATTTTCCCAGCCAGACTACATATAAATATTTACATTATTTTATTTTATTTTATTTTATTTTTTTTTCCACGGCTGGCTTTCTAAATAATTAATTAATTTAATTAATTAAATTAATTAATAATTAATTAAAATTATTACAAATAATCAAATATGAGGCAATTCACAAAAAATAATTTTTAATACATACACACACGCCACCCGCCATCTCAGTCTTTAAGGTTTCTAAATTTGTCTTTTTTTTTCTTTTTTTTGTCTCCTTTTTTTTAAATTCATAATAATAATAATAATAATAATAATAATAATAATAATAATAATAATAATAATAATAATAATAATGATAATGATAATAGTAGTAAAAAAAAAAAAAATTGACTATGCGCTAACAAAAAAAAAAAAAAAATTAATAATAATTTTACACAATAAAAATAATTACGACGAAGACAATATTATTACTAATAATAATAATAGTAGTAGTACTAGTGCTAGTAGTAGTAGTTAAAAAATAATGATAATAATAATAATAATAATAATAACGTTTACAATGTTTTTTTTTTTTCATTAATCCCCTTAAAAATTTAAAAAGCGTACCGTTTATACTAAAACTGAGCCTATATATATATATATATATATATATTTATAAATTTATACGAGACATCGAATGCAACATAATCACCACTTTTTTGAATTAATTAATTATTATTATTATTATTATTATTATTATTATTATTATTTTTCACAATGCCAACATCGACTCCGAATAAAAAACCTCCCCGAAAATGATGGGAGAGGTGCGGGGAAACACGTCAGTGCCATTGATGAGGAGATGGCGGCAATTCAGCCGGATGAGCAACGTTAGAACTGGAAAAAACAAAAAAAAAAAAACAAAAAAAAAAAAAAAAAATTAATAAAACCAAAAACTAATGCGAATACGCAAAATGGCGGCTACTTTCAACGGGCAACACAATACGGAATCGTAATAAAATTATTATTATTATTTTCTTACGTAAAATCAACTACTATAATCACATTATTAAATATTCCAATTATTATTAAAATTAATTAGTATATGTATATGCATATGTATTTCTATCTATATCTACATGCGTTTTTCCTCGTGCTAAGTAAATAAATAACTCTTATTTTTCCAATAATAATAATAATAATTTATGCATTTATTTTAAACTACTACCGTACAATGTTTTTTTTTTTTTCGGACAATTAAAATCGTATTATTTTAAATTTTACAGTTACGGTTAATTTATTTTTACGATTTCACTTAATGGATAAATAATAATAAATCCAAATAATAAAATTAAAAATAAAAAAATAATAATAATAATAATAATAATGTTGCAAACTTCCAATAAATAATATTGGCAATGTCAAAAAAAAAAAAACTGTCGTCGTTATTTTATTTTTTTTTTTATTTTTATTTAAACAAACATCTATTTTTAAATATATATATATATCTTTCTTTTTCTCTTCCTTGTCTCAATCTATCTATCTATCTTTTTCTTTTTTTTTAAAATGTTTGTATACTTCGCTGAATAAAATGACAGTTTAAATAAGAGGAGTAGGAGGAGGAGTAAGAAATACAGTTATATCAACAACGACACAGTTATTATCTAAGCTACACGTGCACTACTACTGGGGGGAGGGGTGGTGGGGGCGGGGGAAACATGTCTATTCCATACTGCGTACCATTCAACTAAAAATAAATAAATAAATAAATATAATAATAATAATAAGAAAAAAAAAAAAAGAAAATAACAGAATGTAAAGAAGGATAAGTCCCATACCAGTAATGCGATGCGTCTTGAAGTGTGACGCGGACGCCGTCCGTCCGTCCGTCCACCTTTGCCTTACCTGGCAAAGCTTTTAAATGCAGCCGATTGAGGATTAATGCATAGAGGAACGCGACCCGATGTGTTTAAATGATCCGCAATAAAAGTATGCATTTCCTCTGAAAAAAATTAATCAAACGAAAACACAATTTAATACAATGGCGACGTCCAAAAAAAAAAAAAAAAATGTCAACGTTTTATTTAAAACCAACCTTTTACTTGCATGACGGAAGTCAACCGCCTCTCCCATTCGTCATCGAAAACGTCAGATGCCGTCGGTTCGAATTGCAACGTGAATCTTCTATTTCCGTTTGCCAAAGAATAGCAACATTTACACATGCACGAATGATATCTCAGTCGTCCCTCGTCTAGGTAAGGATGAGCCAAAGCATCGGCCACGGTTATTCTTTTATCGGGATCGAAGACCAACATTTGGCACAGGAGGTGTACCGCAGTGTGAGTGGCTTGTGGAGAAAGTGTGTACAAAACGGAGAGAGAGGGTAGTTTTGCGGGTCTTCTAAGCATGTGAGTTCTGGCACCTTCGCAAGCATATTTCATATCTCCGAGAGAGGGTGTACCGAGCAATTCGGTAATTAATTCCAGCTGAAATTTTTAAAATTATTTTCGTATACACACATTCGTATGATTAAATTCGAGGTATGGTGGTATCTCGTTTAAATACCTGCTGCACGGGACTTTGAGCCTGAAATAAAACTCTTCTTCCCAACAATTCTCCGAAAATGCATCCGACGCTCCAAACGTCAACAGCCGCCGAATAGTGTCTCGCACCCATTAATATTTCGGGTGCTCTGTAGTATTGCGTGACAACTTCTTGAGTCATATTTCGAGATTGATCAGGTTCTTCGACTCTAGCCAGTCCAAAATCGCATATCTAACAAAAGAAAGGGGGGAAAAAAATAAAATATTAACCAATACAATAATAAAAAAAACAAAATAAATAAATAAATAAAAAATAAATAAATAAATTCAACAACATTTAAACCCTAATATCCAAACGACATCAATATAAAATTTCATTTTTTCCTTTTTCGAAAAACTAATAAAAAAAAAAAAATTAAATTAAACTCTCGATGATGATGATGATGATCATAGCAAAAAATAAATTTCTTATAAAATATTATTTATAAGTAATATATATATATTGACGACATAGTTCTACTAAATGTGTCGCTTTTCAATTTAATTTTCTTTCTTTTTTTATATATATATATAAATCTTATAGTCTCTTGCATTAACTTTCTTTTTTTTTCGAAACAAAAAAAAAAAAAAATCATTTAAGATAGCGTGATAATTAGACTGTGAATTTAATAAAGTATTTCCATTAAAAAAAAAAAAAAACTTTATTAAAAAATAACAATAATAGTATATTAGTTTTTTTTTTTTTTTTTTTTTCCTCGGCCTCGTTTAATCTTATGCATTTTCATCACACGCACGCACGCACACGCACACGCACACGTGCATAATTTAATTTTTTTTTTTTTTTTTTTTTAAACCGATGCTAAACAAATTATAAAACCATTTTCCCCGGTGAAATACTACAATTTGATGGAACGAAGGTATATAAAAGAGAGAGAGAGAGGGGGGGAAAAGAGGAAGAGGAAGAGGAAGAGAAGGGTAAATATGAAAAAATAAAAACAAAGGGGAAGGGAGAAGGAGTAGTCGGAGCACATAAAAAGACTTTCTTTTTTTTTTAAATGCATCAAAACTCACTTTTAATATACAATTACTGTTAACTAACAGATTTCCAGGTTTGATATCCCTATGCAAAATCCTAGCCGAATGAAGATATTTAAGTCCTGCAAAAAAAAAAATACCATTCCATCCGTTAGAACAACAACAACAATAATAATAATAAATAAATTCACACCCACCCAAGCACAAAAAAAAAGAGTAAAGCGGCGGGGGAGGGGGAGGGGGATTTTCACGAAGAGCATCGTTAAAATTCGTTTCAATTTTTTTTTTTTTTTTTTTTTTTTTTACGGGTCACAGGTCACATGGTTTTTTAATTAACCGCAAAACATTAATAAAAAAAAAAAAAAAAATTAATTATTCAGACGAAAACGACGACGAATTTCGATATACCCTTCCTTTTTTTTTTTTTTTAATAATAATAATAATAATATTAACCTATTTTAATAATATAATATCAACTTAATAATATTAAATTTTTTTACTACAATTCTACAACATCTTCCTAATCCTAACTTCATCTTCTTCTTCTCCGGGGTTAATTATAAACTCGACAATGTTTTTTTTTTTACACGTCATTATTATTATTATTATTATTATTATTATTATTATTATTATTATTATTATTATTATTACTTAAAAAAACTGACATCCAGCGAACCAAGCCACCACACAACAACGTATTTATGAATGAAAATTGTTTTTTTCTTTTTTTTTTTTTTTGTTATATAAAAATTTATAATAGATGAAAAACGATTATTATTATTATTATTATTATGATTATTATTATTACCAACCTCTTAATATTTGATAAAGGAAAACTTTTATGTGGTCCGTAAATAAGTGTTGCGGTGAAACAATTATCTTATGGAGATCGCTTTGAAGAAGTTCTGTTATTACATATCTGTATAGGGGGATAAGTTAAGGAAAAATGAATCATTTATATAATAAAAAAAATTTTTACTTTTCTTTTTTTTTTTTGTTTCCCCCCTCCCCCCTCCCCAAAAATGAAACCAAAGACAAATCACGTGGAGGAGGCCGTGCGATAACAAAGAAAGCAGTAGACATTAAAAATTTTTAAATGAACTATGAACTTGCCTTTGGCCAGATAGTAATGATTAAGAGGATGATTTGTTGGTAATAGGAGTTGTTTTTTTTTTTTTTTTTTTTTTCTAAACATTATTATACCTGAATTGTTTTTTGGTTTCCATCTTCTGCTTCTTTTAACAAAAAGAAAATAAATAAATAAATTCATGTGCTCGCTCGCATGCTTTTATAAATATATATATATATAAACAAATAGGTCACATCGTATTGTTTTTGTCTTCGTTTTCCCACTTTCAAACTCTTTAAAATATTCACGCCGTTCAATCAATATTATTCACGTAAATAATAATTATTTCCTCCTGACACATAAAACCAAATGCGAAATCATCATCATCATCATCATCATCATCATCATCATCATCATTATCATCATCATCTACTACCTCATCGATATCGATGACGACATTTACCCATAAGATATTTAATTAATCTATTCGACATGTGATTATTAATAATGCCGCGAAGAAATTATTATTATTATTATTAAACCACTAAAAAAGTCACTCGTTAAAAAAAAAACAATTTTTATAACTTTTCTTCTTTCCTTTTTTCCTTTTTCCTTTTTTTTTCCTTTTAATCCGACGCGGTGAAAATAATAATGATTCGGGTATGACATTATTTTTAAGTTCAACTTTAAATAAACCGAGATTCCGGCGTTGGAAATATTTTAAATGTTTGCACCTCACCATTTTTTCCTTCATCATCTCTCTCTCTCTCTCTCTCTCTCTCTCTCTCTCTCTCTCTCTCTCTCTCTCTCTCTCTCTCTCTCTCTCTACCCCTACTATGTAACGTTTTCGTAATAAAAACATTTATTTATTATTATTATTCTCATTTTTTTATACATTTTTTTAATTTACGAGTAATTTTTTTTTCCCTTATATGGAAAGAAAGAAAAAAAGAGAAAAAAAAGAGTACACGAAAGTACTAAATTTCTATTTTTTCCGTCTCTCTCTCTCTCTTTTCCATTCTTTTCTTTTCTTTTTGCATTGATAGAATAGAGAGAGAGAGAGAGAGGACCATTTAAAAAGTAATAATATTATTATAAAACGACACGGATTTGTCGAAAGACATGTATTAATAGATGTAATAATGTATATATATTACACAATTTGACGAAAGACATTTTCTCTATCTTTCTCTCTCTCTCTCTCTCTCTCTCACTCGTTACGACTTTAAGTCTCGTTATTATTATTATTATTATTACTTATTCTTTTTATCCGTTAGAAAAAAAAAAAAAAAAAAGAAATTTTTCTGCGCCCGGTTTTGCACAAAATAATTTTCAACCGTTTGGAACAAAAAAAAAAAAAATAAAAAAAAAATAAAAAATAAACTACACGTTTTTTAACACGTGCGATTATGACACGTCATAACGACTGAAAAAAAAAAAAAATCATAACAATGGAAATTTTGTATTATTTCGATTATAAAAGCATGTAACCCTAAAGAAAAGGTTACTACTACATAGTTAAATTTTCGACAAAGAAAAGTTTTCCCGGAAATGACAAAAAAAAAAAAAAAAAAAAAAAAAAAGTAATCAACGAATAAACGAATCACGAAAAACAATCGAACGCACTTATTTATTTATTTATTTATGTGTGTCAGTCAATCCAAATCATTCATTCCAATTTTACGTACACAAAAAAAAAACAAATTTAACCCCCCCCCCCGAAAAAAAAAATAAAAAATTCCTCGTGGGATAATTGGAGACAAAGAAAAAACTAGTTACGGACATCATCATCATCATCATCATAATAATACGTACAGATACTTGTAACTTCCTATAAGAAAAAAAGAACAAAGCCTGATCCGTGTGTGTGTGTGTGTGCTTGAGGTCACAAGAAAGGGTCAAGGTTCTTTTTCCGTTCTTTTTCCTTCTTTCTTTCTTTCTTATTTTTTTTTTTTTCAGAAAGCCGCAGACCTGAATGGTATGTATTCTGGTCATCGTCCGTGTCGCACGCACGACATTACGCAGACACCTTTTTCCATTGGCATTCTAATAAATTAAATTCTTTTTCAACGGATTTAAAAAAAAAAAAAAAAATCTTCTTCTCTTAAAGCGAAATCAACGAAGAAATGGCAAAAATTAGAAAATTTAAAATGATTTCATTTCGTTAACCGAATATCCATTTTATCATTTGAAACTCAAGGTCGGTAACAACACCATTGTGCATTTATTCACCGCCTTCTTATTATGAAAGTGTGCATAATTTTAAAACAGAAGCAGACGCACACACACGCATCATATTTGAATGGATAAATGATAAATATAAATAATAATACTACCTAGTAAAAACAACAACAACAACCAATCGACACAACGTACAATTTTATTAGTATACGATTTAAAAATTACTTTTTTCTCTCAGAAGTAGATGCAACACGTGCGTGTTGTTCCAATGCCCTCTCCATGTTGGAATGGATTAAGAATCAATACGCATCAACGTACATATATGTATACCAAAACTTGATGGTCAACGACTCGAAAATGTTAAAATATACAATTAAAAGAGAGAGAGAGAGAGAGAGAGAGAGAAACTATGTCGCTTACGTCTCAAGATACAATTTCGTAATTCTGAACATTTAAAAAAAAAAAAAAAAGCCCTGACGTGACCGCAGAAAAACTTAAATAGGGATAACGATCTAAATAATGCATTCCACAACCTTTGATGTGTAGGATATGATTTTTTTTATGTATCAAATAACCTACTCGAAAATAATTTTTTTTTTACAGCTGTGACATTATAAAAAATAAAATATATTACCTTCGCAGATTAAAATACGAAAACGCATTCAATAATAATAATAATAATAATAATAATTAGTCAGCGTCTAGAAGAGAAATAAATTACGCATAAACCGATTTATAGGAAAAACATTGAGCAAGATTTACGCGAATTAAAAAAAAAAGAGAGAGAAAGAGAAAGAGAGAAAGAGAGAGAGAGAGAGAGAAAGAGAGAGAGAGAGAGAAAGAGAAAGAGAGAAACACTACAATTTACTGTTAAAATCGATCGATCGATTGAATCACATACAATAATTTTCTTTTCTTTCTTTTTTTTTTGGGAGGGGGAGAAATTAATTTTTCACGGGAAATAAAATAAAACACAAATTTCCCACCTCCTTCCCCCCCCCACGGGTTCGATAGGGAAAAACGAACGCATCGAAATCATGCAATCATCAATCACATTTCATCTTTTCCAAATATTTTAATTCGAATGTAAAAATAATAATAATAATAATAATAATAATAATAATAATAATAATAATAATAATAATAATAATAATAATGGTAATCATTCCCTCCGGTAAAAGAAAAGAAAAATTTTTTTTTGTTACGTTTTTGCAAAATGCTTAGGGTATAAAAAAAAAAAAAAAAAAACCCATGACTACAGACGCAACTACTACTCCACGACCAGAATGATTAGAATAAATAATAATAATAATAATAATAATAATAATAATACTAAAACCATAATTTAATAATAATAATAATAACAATCACGGTCGAATTTTATATATATATATCGATTATTATACTTTTTTTTTTTTTTTTTATTCACACAAAAGTGTAATTTAGGTTTTCGGAGGTTGTGCAAGGTTCGATGACTACGAAACTCGAGTATTTCCTTTCAATGAAAATTACAAATTTTTTCTTATACATAACCGACCAAACACCGACCGCTTTTTAATACCCGCATTTGAAACCGAGGGAGGGAGTGAAAAATAAAATAAAAATAAAAAAAAAAAATTGACCGCACGATATAACAACAAATGATGCATCATCATCATCATCATCATCATTATCATCATCTGAACAACAACAACAACTGCAACATACAAATAAAAAAAAAAAAATTTTTTTTTCTCGAATCTTTGTATTCAAAACTCTCACGTTATGTCATCGTAACAAAAGAAATTTTTTTTTTTATGAAACGATTTGTAAATGATGCTCTTGACTGACTTTTCTTTTCGTTTAATCTTTTCCTACTATCCAAAAAAAAAAAAAAAAAAATTTTTCGATATTTCTAAACTTTTTCGGAAAACCGGAAACACGGCGTCATCCTTACATACCTCGAAAATTTAAGAGAAAAAAAAACAAAAGAAAATTTTTTAACTTAAATTTTACAACGTTTCGCAACAACAAAAAACAATAACAAAACATTTCTACGTTATGTAAAAAAGCGAATGAAGTTATTATTATTATTATTTTTTAAATGCCATTTTACAAAAAAAAAAAAAAGAAGCCATGCTCCCCTTTCTCTCCCCTCCCTCCCCCCCCTCTATCTCTCTCATTCTTTTTCTTTCATTATTATTTCCTTTTTGTTTTTTGTTTTCAACTGTTTTGCAAAAAAAACAACAACAACGATTTGGCAAATATTACGCAATAAATTGAATAAAAACGAAACGCTTTCCTTTTTTTTCCTTTTTTTCCTTTTTTTAAATTTCAAACTTGAAGAAAATTTTAAGCGCGTACGCGTAAATGTCGGGTATACTTAAACCCATAAAAATATCATAGCGAAAACACGTTCAACCGTTACGATATTATATTTTTCCATAGGATTCGATCGATAATGATAATAATAATAATAATAATAATAATAATAATAATGGCAAAGAGGAATTGGGGTTCTAGGAAAAAATCGATTTAGTTTTATCAACACCACCATTGATTCGTTTCCGACGCGAAATAAAAACTTTTTTTTCCTTTCCATTCCTTTCCTTTCCTTTCCTTTTTTTAAATTCTTTTTTTATTGACATATGCACACTTAATAGTAATCTATCTGACAACGGTATATAGAATAGGGTCGGATGAAAGGAAAGAACAAAAGGAAAAAAAAAAAAAAAAAAAAAAGAGAATAATGCAAAGCGGTAAATGAGGGAAAAATCTAGTACTAGTTTTAAAAGGGTGATCTATGACGATGACGACGACACAACGTGCCACATAGAGTAAAAAACGTCCATTATGATCATTTCATTTGTAAAGTAGTCAAGAGAGAGAGAGAGAGAGAGAAAGAGAGAGAGAGAAACTTGGGCCTGAATGTACCAAAGCTTTTAAACCCTTTTCTCTCTCTCTCTCTCTCCTTTTACAATTATTTTCTAATTAGTAAAACTTTAATATAAGAAGAGGAAAACGAAAAAAAAATCTAAATTTTATTGTTTAATCCTAGCACCCCCCCCCGATAATAATAATAATAATAATAATTAGTAATTAATTATTCGCAAGATTTTTTTTTACACAAGTTTAAATCTGTTTTTTTTTTTTTTTCACGTCCATAATTTTTTTTATTAGTTTAGTTTAGTTTTAAATAAAAAAAACTTTTCTCTTTCTTCTTTTTCCCGCCTATCATTTTCTCTCCGACTAAAATTTAAAAACGTAAAAATAATAAAAGTTTTATTTTTTTTCTTTTGCCACGGGGATTCATAAAAACTTGGTCGACATGGTGGTGGTGGGAATCGTCGTCGTCATCGTCGTGTTTACTCGAAAACTAAAAGAGAGAGAGAGAGAGAGAGAGAGAGAGAGAAAGAGAGAGAGAGAGAGAGTGAGAGAGAAAAAAAACACCGCAGAACTTACATAAGTCGAACATTAATGAACAAAACAAAAACAAAAAAAGAAAAAAGTCGGTCAACACTTCAAAAAAATCATGCGTTTCACACACACATACGCACACGCACACGCACACAAAATCTAGATCGTTTTGTGAAATAAAAAAAAAAAAAAAGGGGGGGGTAGCCCAATAAAATGAAACAAACGACAAACAGGCGGGTTTTTCTTATACACACAAACGCACACAAAGGAAAGCATTATTTTGCCCATTATCTCGTTTTAAAATTTTTTAAATATTTCAAATCTTAATTAATTTATCTGTATCCAGCATCAGTTAGAATTAATTAGCGGCATTTTCCTTTTCCTTTTTTTTAAAAAAAAAAAAAAAAAAACGTATTTATTTTTTATATAAATAATAATAATAATAATAATAATAATAATAATAATAATAATAATAATAATAATTACGAATTAAACGCGTGCGAGGAAACGCACGCACGTAAATATATACGGACTCTCATATATGGAATATATTCATCAACAGAAAAAAAATTCAGGCTTTTCCCTTCGGAGATTTTTTTTTTTTTTTTCAAATTTACTGTTAGAAAATAATTTACCGCGTTAATTTTTTAGTTTTTAATTTGTACCAACGTAAGAAAAAAAAATTTTCTTGCCTTTACAACCGTAATTTCGACAATTAAAGACCATAATTTTATTTTTATTTTTTATTTTTTTTTTAAAAATTTTAATTCGCACAAGTAATTATTTATTTCATTCTATGACAAATTCGTATCAAATTATCTTATTATCATCATTATTATTATTTTCTTTTTTTTTCTTTTTTGAAATTTCCTCCTGAAAAATTATTATTATTATTATTATTATTCGTCCGTTTGATAATAAAAAAAAAGAGAGAGAGAGAGAGAGAGAAATAATAATAATAATAAAAATATTAATACGCGCGTTTATTATTATTATGTGTTTTAAACGTGAAACGAACACAACTTGCTTAATAGGTTTTTACAGTTACAGTTCTCAGTTACAGCCTGAGAAAACTTTTTTTTTTTTTTTTTTTTTTTTTTTTTTTTTTTGTCATCGCGCAATTAGGTCACGACGAGCCTGCCTAGAAAAAATGCTGAGAAATTTTAAAATATTTATGTAACACACGCGTCATACAGAGAGAGAGAGAGAGAGAGAAAACCGATTTAAACGATAGGTGATACTTTTCTTTAAAAACCCCTCCCCCCCCCAAAAAAAAAAAAAATGAGAGCAACAAAATTATAAAAAGGAAAAAAAAAAAAAATAATTTTTTCGGTTTTTTCCCTTCCTTCCTTTCTTCCGCCCCCCCATTTTATTTTTTAGGTTCCCGAAAAATCCACATCTTAACGACCCACAGCACGTTCATCGACCCAAGATCGTCGTCATGACGACGCATCATCATCATCATCATCATCATCATCATCAACTAACTACATTGACTCAATTCGGACTTGACGAATATAAAAAGGGAAAAACGCAACGCAACGCAAAAAGCTCTTATCAAAAACTATACTCTGGCCAATAAAGGCCAAACTTATCATCATTATTATTATATCGTTTACGCCGCGTTTTTCTAGCCTAGAAAGTATTTCGAACGTATCTAACGTATCCAAGGTAAAAAAAATTTTTCATGTGGATTTTAACGATCGTAAGGGAAGGGAATATTTTAAAACCGTTTCTCGCGTATGTGTCGCCTCACCCATCTGCTACGCTTTTTTCACAAGACCGGCTTTCACCATTTTAAACGCATTTTAATGTGCCAACTTCCCTCCGTTATTTTTTTTTTTTTTCGCTCTGCAATTTTTAAAATATTTAACATTTTCAACAAACAAACAAACAACAACTTTTGTAACTATTTTCATTACCAGAAGAGGCAAAGCTACGAAAACTCATCCATGGGAACCTCATCCGAATCGGGGGGGGGAAAAAAAAAAAAAAAAAACACGTGACTCGTACGATAAAAATTCAACAAGAAAATATAATTATAATATTTGAGTAATAAATTTGTTTTCATTAATTTTTCCCCTTTTTCCTCTTTTTTTCGGGGGGGGGGGTTTCCTCTTGTGTGCAATCCTACTTGGCTCACAAGCTAACGTCATTTAAACCAAATTAAAAAAAAATTTCCCATGAAACCCAGATGTGTTAATACAACAACCACTACCTCCATTATTATTATATTAATAAAAAAACAATCGATATGACTCAGAAAAAATTTTTTTTATCATACAAGTCTTTTTTCCAAACAGAATTTTGTCTTTTGTGTGTGTTCTTAAACAGTCATGTGTTTATCATTGAACTGTAATTGATTTCGAGAGAATATAATGTGGGGTGTTATTTTTAACAAATTATATACAGCAAGGCAACAGATGCAAAAGGATACCACTACTACTAAAATGGCCCCCAAAATAATAAACTTTGTTCTTTTCTTTTCTTTTCTTTTTGTAAAAAAAAAAAAAAAAAACGACCTTCGTGAAAAATTTCTCAAACAAATGAACGCGTTATGAATAATACAAAAAAAAAAAAAAAAAAAAAATTTCAAAACTAAGGTTATTAGTCATTGTATGGACTCTTAATTTTCTTTTTGACGCGAACTCGAGTGAAAAAGAAATTTTTTTTTTTTTTTTTTTTTAAATATCGTTTCGTGTTTGGTCTTTTTGCATATGACTAATCAATTTAACAAGATTTAAATACCTCATTCCAAAAATTTCCAAAACGCCTACTGCTAACTGCTTTGTTTGTTTGTTTTTTTTTTTTTTTCCCCGGTTGCACTTTTCCGCATTTTTAAATAATCTTATTTTTTTTTTTTTAAATAAATGAAAAGGATACATTTCTTGAAAGAAATCCAAATGTGGCGGTTGTAGTATGTCTAAAGCAGATAAGACGTTTTCATGTTTGAAAAAACACAACATTTTCAATTCTCGTAAAACACGTTTCGATGATACCAAAGACTGGAAGACGTTTGGTAGTTTTTTTAAGGCAACCCTACGACCATCTCTCGGGTCCGTGACGGCCCTGAAACAAACATAAAAAAAAAAAAAAACGCCTTAAAAGACACTCAATATGTATGCATTGAGAGCAAAAAACAAATCATTCTCTTCAATTTTAATTCAAAATTTTTCATTTCGATGTAATAAATATTATTATTATTATTTTTTAAATCGATTGCTTTAAAACGAGTGCAATCTCATCGAGAATTGGCTCCGACTCGTTTCACACGAGCAACCTTAAAAAACGGCGGTAAATTTAAAAAATAAATTTGGAAAACATGAAATTTGAATTTATATGTATCATAACAACAATAATTTGTAAGCTGTTTTTTTTTTTTTTTTTTTTTTTAAACGGTTTGTAAAGATGATAGATATTGTTGCCGTTAGAACATTTTTTTTTTTTTTTTTTTTTTTAAATGGCTGAATAAAAACGGTTCGATACTAATTTTGGCACCAACTTTAACATTACGCACGCACACAAATCAAAAAAAGAATAGAAAATTTAAAATTTGTCATTAATTGTTTTCGAGTCAATAAGAAGATTCCTAAAATGGACTTTTAACGCAATATGCCTCTGACGTCAGTAATTTATTATCCGTGGCGACTAATAAATTTTTTTTTTTTTCTTTTCTTTTCCTCATAATTTTACTACTACAACTACAACTACAACTACCACTACTACAACGCATACACAACTCTTAACACTCAACAAACAAACAAACATACATAATTTTTATACAATTACTTTTTATTGAAATGCCTTCATTACGATTTAAATAAAAATACATCTTAATTAATTTTTTTTTTTTTTTGGGGGGGGGGGAAGCTGCAAACAAAGTCTTCTTAGTAATAATTTATAATAATTGTAATAAATTACTTTTACATTGACATTAATATGAAAAGTTTACAAGTAGCACATTTATAAATTTCAGGCACATTTGGTCAGGGTTAAATTTAAATTAAAATTAAAATTACTACTAAATACGTTTTTTTTTTTTTTTTTTTTTTTTTTTTTTGTTAAATTTCAATTACTCGCCTAATAAGTGTCATTTCGAAGGTTTACTTGCAATGTTTCAATTTTTTTTTTTTTTTTTTACAAACAACCGGATTGTTCGATTTCGGATTTTTTCTATTAAACAGACACAGGGTGTCGTCAATCGTAAGGAAACGTGAGAGAATTCTTATTCCAACAAAAAAAAAAAAATATATAAAGTGTACAAGTGCAAAGCAAGTGAACTGTAATTTTTTTTTTCTTTTTTATTTTGAATCGAAATTCTTCGTAAAATCCATTTCTACTTTAACACACAAAAAAAAACCCCACTTGTAAACATCAAAGTTCTTGGAAATATTTCGGTAAAGGTATTGTAATTGTACAAATTTTACCTGTTGATGCCACCTTATACTTATGGGTACGATGTATTTTTAATTTTGAGAAAAAAAAAAAAAAATTCCGCCTTGTACGTTTTCAAACGACTCACAATTAAGTTAATCAAAGAGCAAAGAAAGAAAAAAAAAAAACATATTTTCTCATTCAAAAGCGAACAAGAAGAGAGAGAGAGAGAGAGAGAGAGAGAGAGAAAAAGAAATGATCCATTCAAAATAGAAAAGCACTACCCACGACAAAGAATTACCAACCAACCAACCAACCAACCAACCAATGGCTTACTCATCAATTTGACATTTGAAATATTTTATTTACGACCGATTCCAGGTATATATACACTGACAATAACCTTAAATTTTCTTTTATGACCCATGCATGCCATGGATCGTCATTTTTACCCACATCGATGATATTAGAAAGGGTCGTTGTTTCTTCTCTCTCTCTCTCTCTTACCCGTGCACGTGAAAATTCACAACTACTATTTTTTTTTTTTTTTACTTTATTTACCGATTCATTTGAGGCCATTTTTTAAAATCGCATTCCCTATTACGAACACTGCAACGAGAAAACTATATTACAATCCGTTTGCAAATTTTTCCTAGACATCTTTACAACATTTTAAACCTAGAAAATTTACTTTTTAAAGAAAATTCGAGTTTTGTCTCACTTTGAGCCTCACATTCCTTAACGAAACGTAGCAACAGCGTTCTCAAGTTAAGAAAAATATTTTCTTTAAATGATAAAATTGATTACTAACACAGAAACGCGAGATAAGAGTGTAAAATGTTCAGCAGATGAAATTTGTCGAAGAAACGATATTTGTATTATTTTTTTTTTTTCCGTTACGTTCCCTTCACGATATTAATTAATTAATAATAATAATAATAAATTCTTCGTTTAACTCAAATTGTAAACAAAACAAATAAAAACAACAACGACGACGACAACACGCACGACAGATTTTTTCTCTGTTTTTATCGTTTCGTTTTACCTGACGTCTTGATAATATAAATTATATAATTAGGTACACATTTTTTATAAAGGTTCGACGTAAACAAAGTCGATCGAATATTAAACCTTTTACATACCTTTAATGAATCAAATTACATTTAAATATAAAAATTATCGTGACTCTAAAAAAAAAACCAAGCCAACAAACGGGAGGGGGGGGGGCAAATTTCTAACGCTCTTTAAATTTTGATTAATTGGAAAAGCTATTATTCCCCCCATTCCCTCCTACCCCCAACCCCCTTCCTCCCTTCTTTTATTCATCATCATACGAAACCCACGTTTAAATTTAATCATTTCAAATATTTTAATATCTATGAATATAGAAGAGAAAAAAATCAAATTTTGTATTACTTTTAATAAAATCTCTCAACAAATATTTTATTTTAAAATAATCAAAACAAAAACACAAAAACTTTTAATTTCAAAGAGTGAGCTTTCATTAAAAAGCTCTTTTCCTTTGGCTTATCTCCAAAGAGAAAATTTTTTTTTTGACTGAGTGAGTGAATGAATTCAATGCATATTATTATGTACAAAATTATAAACTTTCCATTTTATTTAAAGAATCCATCAAAAGTATACAGAAACGGTATGTTACACACACACACTTCCATATAACTAACACACTTGATTTCTAACCTTCGAGCCATGATAATAATAATAATAATAATGATTGATATGAGTATGTATTTAAAAAAATTGCAAACAAAAACAAAACAATCGTCAGCTGATTTTATTATTATTATTATTATTATTATTATATCACCCTCGAGTTATAAACAAATAATTTTTCTCGTTTGACGAGTTTAAAACGTTTGACGGATGGAAATTTTTTCTTTTTCCTTTTTTTTTTTCCGTTTAATGTCTCACAAATTACGCTACACGTAAACGTGGATAATTCATTAAAAAAAAAAAAAAATTTTAATTCAAATAAAGCAAAGACCTAATTTTTGCGGGCGCCATGTTTCACGCTTCACGTTTAACAACAAATCGATACCTAATTAATGTTAATTTTCACGAGAAAAAAAAAAAAAAGAAAGAAAGAAAAACAACAACAACAACAACAACCTGTTGTGTCCTCAAAATTTTTTGCATCGTCCCAAAAAAAAAAAAAAAATGTAATGCATTTTAATTATTATTATTTTTTTTTCTTTTTTTTTTTTTTTTTTTTACCCAAAAAGGAACAGACAAAAAAAAGAAAACTGTAAAATGTATTCTGCTCGTATTCACGGGACTAAAATGCTGACTTTTACAAGTTTACATTATTATTATTATTATTATTAACCCAAACTCATGGATGACCTAAATTATATTACGAGAAATGAGTTCAAAAAAAAAAAAAAAATTCAATGAATGTTCGCAAAACTGAAATCATGTCAAGTAACCGAGTTAAAAAAAAAATTTCGAGTACTTCACGTGTCAGCAAATTATATTATATACACATATGTTTCAGCAAAAAAAAAATAAAAATCTAACGAGCCTGAAAATGTTCGACGTTCGATCGACGTTTGAAATTAACTAACAAACTAACTTTTTTTTTTTTTTTTTTTTTTTTTGGAATATTTATTCGTTAACTCCCAGATAATTGAGTTAAAGTAGGTTTCAATTAACATTATACCGCTTTAAATTTTTTTTTTTTTTTTTTTTTTTTTTTTTTTTAGGTGTTGATTACGTGAAAATAAATTCTAAGGTGAAATTACGCAAAAAAAAAAAAAAATCTGGCCTCAAAGTACACACAACGTTACATACTTCTCTGACAAAAAAATTAATAATAATAATAATAATAGCAACCATGTGATTTTCTTTTCCATTCGAAACTCATCGGGGAAAAAAATACATTTTCTAACAAAATCTAACAAAATCTTTTTAAAACAATTCAAAATTTATGAATGACGACACAATCAATAACACATACAACCATCATGTTTACGTATTAGCGAACGAAGAAAATAATATTCGAAAGCTTTTTATACAATACTCTAACTTCGTCTTACAGAAAGCTCCGAGCAAAGAAACGAAAAAACAAAAAAAAATATTCAACCGAATTCTAAGCGGCGGTTGATTCAGGTCGAATCAAAGGTTAAGGGTTCAAATATTTCTATTAAAAGAATAATAATAATAATCAATTAGTTCTATAACCGCATCTCGCAGCTGGGTAATGGAAAGAAGCCCCAAAAAAAAAAAAAAAAAAAGATACTTTTTTTTTTAAAAACTCTTGATGCCATAAAAAAAAAATTTTTTTAAATTAGTCGCACTAAAAAATTTATAAACGAAAAGAATGTCTGTGTATATATAAAATAATCATGTTTCTCTTCACGCATTTATATATTCATATATAAACAAATATATACACAAAATGATATGTATAAATACATTACTATTAAATTCATTCCAACGTTCGTTGGAAAACACGTGTACTACACGTTTAAAAAAAAGTTTCTTTTTTAATTTTTATTTTTAAACGTTTCTTTTCTTCGTTTGTCACCCAATGGTTACCTCCTGTTTGAAAACAAACAAACAAACAAACGAAACGCCGCACATTTTAAATAATTTCATTGTTTTATTATACTTTATTAAAAAAAAAAAAAAAAAATTATTTATTTAAAATACTACGCCATCCATGTTTAGAATAATAATAATAATAATAATAATAATAATAATAATAATAATAATAATAATAATAATAATATCAAAATATATATATTTATGTATATAAATTTTAAAAAAGTGGACGTTTTTTTTTTTACACAAAAAATTTTTCAAACTTTTTCTATATTATCATCCTCCATAATCTAACCGTTTTTTTTTTTGAAATATCCGAAAAAAAATGTGAGGAGAGAGGGGGGGGGCATTAAATTAAAAAATATTAGTTATTTTTTTTTTTCAAGAGCTAAAACGAAGAGAGAGAGAGAGAAAGAAAATAAAAAACTATCAGCTTTTCGAAAATAAAAATAAAAAAAATTTATTATCATCTCGAAATTATTATAATCTTTAATATATTGCTCGATTTCCCCTTCCCCTTCACCCCACCCCTCCCCCCGTAGCTTATTAATAATAATTATTAGAAATTCGAGAGAATTTTTGAAACTTGGTGCGACTTGGGTTGTTAAATGCTAAATAAATTTTTGCCAGGTTCAAATAATACTTTCACAACAATGTTTGCCCTTCTGGCAACATGGAAGGAACTTTATTTAATTTACTTTAAAACAATTAAACCAACCGAGAAAAGAAAATTCTTTCTACAAAAGTCTAGAACAAATCGGGGACAATATTTGAAAAAAAAAAAAAAAAACGAAAAAAACCGCATTACGCCGACATATTTTTTTTTTTTTAGGTTCACATTTACTTTTCGTATTTCGTATTTTTTTTTTTTTTTTGCAAAACTTTCATTGTTACAACAACCATTGGTGAAAGTGAAAATACTGTCTGAGAATGTGTATATTATTCTTTATTTTTATTTTATTTTTTTCAACCATGTTTTACTCCGAAAAAAAAAAAAAAATTTTTTTTTTAATCATAACACAATATCCGCGTCGTACACATTTTTACTATAAGAGCCACCAGGTCGCGTTTTAAAAAACCACCAAACCTATTTTTTTTAAAAATCAAATGACATTTAATTTTAACAAAAAAAAATAAAAGTTTCGAATTTCTCGTACCTGATATTTAATATTACTCGATTACAACATTTTAATAATGATTTCGGGTCAACAAAAAATAAAATAAATAATTTTAACATTGATATGTCAATCATATCGGAAAAAGGATGACAGTTGTTATTATTACAAAGTTTAAACATGTGTATATATATATTTGACCAATCGCATGTGATTATTACGTTGGGAACAAAGCATAAAAAAATTAATGTTTATTATACAAACGCCCCTGATATACACTGGGACCTACGAATGCCTATGACGATGCATTTTCCTACGACTAAATTATTATATACGTCATAGGAAATATGGAGCCAGACAGGTATAATATACAGGCACGTATAACCGCGTAAAAAAAAAAAAATACACTTTTATATTCACGGTTCATGGCTTAAATTGAGCTAATGGACGAATGATTTGGTAGTTACCAGCCTGAATCTAATAACCCCCCCCCCTCTCTCTCTCTCTCAATGTAAAATTTAATTCTTTTACAACATTTTTCATGCCTATTCTTAAACCTTACGTACGTACGCACATACATACCCAAACGCTTAATATTTGCAAAAATACCTAACACACACAAAAAAAAAAAAATTAATAAAATTTTAAATTTGCAAAAACTAAACAAGTTTTAAGTTTTCCCTTTCCCCTCCCCCTCCCCTCTTTCCCCTCACCCCCCTCTCTCGTATTTATTTATTTCGTAGGAATAACACAACGTGTTTTGTTTATTTGTTTATCAGTCCGATTCGCTGCGGTCAGTTGTGTGGTTGTGCTGTTGTTGTTGTTATTGTTTTCTAACGAAACGATAACAAATGAAATTAAATATATAATAATAATAATAATAATAATAATAATAATAATAATAATAATAATAATATTTTCAACTCCAGTGATATTAAAATGATAATGATAAATTTATCGTCGTGATATTACCTTAACCATTATTATTGTAATAATAATAATAATAATAATAATAACAAAACTTGAGTAATAAATAAATAACCTTGCATCGTACGTAAAGTTTTATTTTGCAAAAATAAAAAAAATAAAATAAAATAAAATAAAAATTTAAATCTTGACAACGAATTATTAAATAATACGACGACGACCGCGTATATAAAACATGTCAAAACTCAATTCAATAAATTTTTAACGTGTTAATAAAAAATTTAAATTTAAATTTAAATTTAAATTTAAAAAAAAAAATAATAATAATTTTTTTTAATAAGAATAAAACGTGAAATGTTTTCTCCCTCTCTCCCTTTCTCTCTCCTTCTCTCTCTCTCTCTCTTTTGTTACATTAATTCAAATCGAAATATTATGACTGACTTGGGTTGACCTTTCACGATTTTCAAGGCAAATAATTATTATTATTATTAATATTATTAACTATTTAAAAAAAAAAAAAAAAAAAAAAGACAGCCTTTTTTATGGATCAATTTTTTTTTGTTACTAATAGTCTCTCCAAAATGAAAGATAGATTTCAAAAAGTAATCATTACAAGACGTTTTATTATTATTATTATTTTTTTATAATAAATTTTATTTATCTTTAATATATGGTGGTTGTAATTTAATAAATTCTATGTATAAAAATCCCCTCAGGTAACGAGACAAAAATTATTAGAAAAAAAAAAAAAAACCAAATTACGAGAGAATTAAATTTAAAAACTCATTTTTTCCAGGGCAAATAAAAGGGAATTTTTAATAATAATAATAATAATAATAATAAAATTGTATATAATAAAATTGATAATGTAAAATATAATTAATGAAGTACAAGTTTAATTGTAAATGAGCACAGACACAAAAAAATAACCGATAGTTAATTTAATGTTTGGTGCCTGAGAATTAATTTTGCAGACTTGTTTTTTACACCTGTTCGGGATAATAAGAGAGAGAGAGAGAGAGAGAGAGAGAGAGAAAGAGAGACTCTTCTTCTCTTGCACGCCATCATTCGTTATTTTTTTTTTGCAATAGTTATATAGTAATTCAACCAAAAGAAATTCTAATCTAATTTAAAACGATTAAAAACATTTGGGGGGGAAAAAAAACAACACAACAATAAGTATATACGTATAAGGGAATAATGCCCCTAATGCCACGAACTCCTCCCTCCCCCTCCCCCCCAAAAAAAAAGCAACGTAATTTTTCGAACCCTAATTTACCAACTAAAAAAATTATTTATTTTTCATTTCCTGTATTCAAAATAATTATAATCGTAATTTAAAACGAAGGGATAATAATATTAATATTAATATTAATAATAAGAGTTCGGCGAAGAAAAAAAAAAACAATAAACCGTTTTAATTAAATAAAAAAAAACCTGAAAACAAACGTGACAACGTATTAATAAACGTCGTGGAAATTAACGGAAAAAATAAAAAAGTATTTAAATTTTATAACGGTTTTTCCGAAAAATTTACAAAAAAAAGGTTTTCATTACAATTTTCTTTCAGGTTTAAAAGAGAAAAGGTTAATAAACTCGTGTAAATAATACTAATAATAATAATCATTTAATATTGATAATGAAAAGATGATATTTCCAGTATCAGTTCCTTCACTTAATTAGAGCAATTCGACAATGAGGTTGTTTGTTACGGAACAAAATGTAAGATGATGATGATGATGATGATGATGATGATCGTGTGTAAGAACGAAAAGTGAAAGTCAAAGATAATTTATCTTAAAGAGAGAGAGAGATAGAGAGAGAGAAAAATTTAAACATTGATTTATATTATCATGTCCTACTATTTTAAATATATATATATATATATTTAACTTCCAGTTTTCAAATATTATTATTAAACTCAATTTTCATCGTGCGTGTGTGCGTGCGGTGGGTGCGTGCGCGTGCTTCTAATATTTTAATATAAAAAAAATTAAAAAATTTTCCTACGACTCCATATTGTAAAAGACACAAAGAAATTTTTATAAATGAGAAAAAAAACTTATAAGAGTGAATCGTTTTATGTTTTGTTTTTTTTTTTTTTCCTTCCAATTTTTATTTATTAAATATTATTATTGTTTGCATTTAATGTAAATATCCATAATTTTTTTTAAATAACAATGTCCTTCTTTTTCTTTTTTAAATATAAACTTGGCAGAGCGTTAAATTTCATTCTGTGAGAGAGAGAGAGAGAGAGAGAGAGAGAGAGATTCCACATTTCTTTCTTTCATTTTTTTATAAACTTTAAATTTATACAAAAAAAAAAAAAATTATTTATAAATATATAATATTTTATATATATATATATATATATATATATAATTACATAAATCCAACGTGTAATACTTTTGCCTCGCTAATATTTTCTTTCACTCAATGTTACGATAATGATAATGATTACGTTTATTTTTAGTTATTTTTTTAATCGTTGCATCGTCAACAGGTTCACATGTGGAAATCTCTATCGATTAAACTAAATTAATTATTATTATTATTTTTAAATTTGTGCATTCGTTTATTTATTTATCTATCTATCTATGAAATTTTTATCGTTCTGTTCGTGTTCGTGTTGGTTTTCAAATATTTAAAAATTGCAATCAAATTTAGAAAACCTACCAAACTAAAAATCATAAATCACAACAACGACAACAAACAACAACCAGATTTTTAAAAAAAAGTGGCTGTGAAAACAGTCTGAGAAAAGGATCAAAGTCGAAGAGGGAAGTTGCTGGTTCGTTAAAAATGAGCTAAGGGTTTCATGACTGGAGGGTGTTTTAACAAATTTCTTTTTTTTAAATGAATGACTTTTTGCTGTAAGAATGCATTGTGAACCCTGTTTTTTTAAAAATAAAATTTCAACCCTGAGAAATTTCCCTTTTTTCCTTTTTAAAATGATTTCTTTTTGTTATATAAAACTCGTAGAGAATTTCATTTTTGTATTTAAAAAGGTAAACGTTTTTTTTTTTTTTTTTTTTTTTTCCTTCAAAACTTAACTCAAGGTTGGTTTCTCTAGCTATGGCAAGCTGTTTAATAATAACAACACAAGCTTATCCCCCCAAGTTAGGGATGCACATAGCGTCGTTGTTCTTTAACAAACAAGGCCGAATACAATACCACATTGAGGTATTCAGTTTCTTGCCATTTTTTTTTTTCTTTTCTTTTACCTTTTTAAATTTCTTTCTTTCTATTTTATTTTATTTTTTTTTTGCAATTGTTGTAATACCTAAGCATAAAAAAAAAAAAAAAACACCTGTCGACATTTGAAAATATTTTTAACAAAACAATTTTAAAAATACTTTTAAAATATAATTTAAAAACAACAACAACAACAAAATTGTATGAAATAACACACACACACACACACACACACACACAATTTGTTTTTAAAACATTTTTTCTTTTTTTTTTCAAATTTGCAGTTAAAATCTACTATATATGCTTAAAATAAATAAATAAAAATATTAACACACAAAAAAAGTATAAGTTTTTAATTTTCATGTGATGATAATAATAATTTAAATAAAATTACAAACATATGCTCTCTCTCTCTCTCTCTCTCTTTTGTTCAGCCTGCTTTCTATTAAAAAAAAAATAATTGCCTGTAATTTTTTTTTTTTAAAATCAAGTGCCACCTGCTTGTATAACATGAAATTGATTTGGCTCAGTAAACGTGGATTTTAATTAGAAACAAAATCCTCTCTCCTATCTCTCTCTCACTTATTTCAAACCTTTTGCTTGTATTTTATGCTTTATGTAATAAAGGAATAATAAAACGCATTTACAAAAAAGGAAAAAAGGAAAAAATTTTCACAATTTGCTCCTTTTTTTACTTTAAAAAAAATTAATTTGAAATAAAAAAACTCCACAGTCAAACTGTTTTACAATCAATTTCTTTTTATCTCTTTTGATTTTTTTGTCCCCCTATTTCCCCTACACACACACACACACACACACACACACACACACACCCTCCCCCTTTCCACTCCTTACAAAGCACTCTAATATAATTAAAATTTTCCTTTTTTTACTTATTATCATTATTCGATATTTACAGACTATAGTAGTTACTACATACAAGTTTCTTTTTTTTTTAAAGCTTGAATTATTCCAATGTGGTAATTAATATAGAAAGTAGTGAAATCAATTCCCCTAATAAAAAATCAGTAATGAATTTATTAATTTTGCAAAGTTTAAAATATTTATTTATTATTAAATTTGTCAAACTCAAAATTACATAAAGGGGTTTAAACCGAAAACAAATCATTAGGCAAAATGAAAAGTAAACCTAAGCAACTGAACCCTGCAAATGTTATTTCCTTTACTTTTCAGAGGGTGATATAAAAAAAGGATGCTAATGTGGAAACCATTTCATGGGTACCTTACAAAATTTGCATTCATGTTCGATATTGTTTTTTTTGGGAACCATAACTGAATTAAAAATGTTGGCTTGGTTATAAACGATAAACCTCATCCTATGTATGCTCCTTCGAGTTATTAACCATGATCCTCTTAAACATATTTTAAGTAAAAAGAATATAAAATAATGATGAAAGCTTACCACACAACTCCAAAAGCTCCATAACCGATTGGTCTATCAGGTTGTACATCTTGGTTTGGTGTTGTTGGACTCTGGTGAGTATGTTGAGGATGGTAATAAGGCTGTGCCGCTGCCAGGATGGCGCCCTGATGTCCTGACGTTTGCAACAGCGACGACATTGACACACGTGAGTGCCTTGAGGGGCCCACTACCGCCATTAATAGATTTCTCTATATATGAATAAACTATTTTTTTTTCTGGGGTGCGATGCCCCAAATCTTTGTTAACCACTAAAATTTATGTGAAACATTTGTCAGTCGAAAATACTTGTAAAGAGAATTATTATTATTCAATAAAAAACTCGTTTCCTTCTTCTTAAAAAAATTAACGGATACACAGTGTCCTTTCCCATAAACCATGACTATATCCGGTGTTCACTCCTCATATATTTCGACAGACATCTTACCATTTTTATATAACAAAGCATACTTTTTTTCTCAAGCTTTTTTTTTTTTTTTTTTCCTTTTTAATTTCACTTTTTATAGATTTCTTATTCTTGTATATTTTTAATATATAAATATTTTTAATAAAATTCTACAAATATGTGTAATTATACATATATATACAAATAATACAAATAATGTGAGTGTGAAAAACGAAGCTTCGAATGTAAAACGAATAGGGGATGAATATTTTTTTTTTGAATATATTTCTTGTTTTGTACCTTTCAAAAATTGCTTAAAACTCAAAATCAAAATCAAAAACTACTAATAAACGTTTATTTTTTCTTTTCAATATATATATGTATATTAAAATAAAGTCGCACGAATATTAATAAATACGTAAAAGAAAACCAAAAAAAGAAAAAAAAACTTAAATTTTACTTAAAAAAAAAAAAAAATCAAAAAAAACTATAAACTAAAATCATCTAAAAACAAACCACATCATTTCTTTAACTAATACATCACATCAACATCTTCCCGAGCCAAAATGGCCACTAGCAAGAGAATGAGAAAAAAGAACAGCTGCAAAGTAGCTTCACAAAGGAAATCCTTTGCGCATGCGCTTATTTAAAAATTAACCAATAAAATTCAATAATAACCTTTCCTTTAAACTCTCAACTCTTATTATTATTATTATTATTATTATTATTATTATAATTCTTTGATAGAAAATTTTAATTAAAACAATATAAATTCTATAAATAAATAAAAAATAATAATATTATTAATATTTTTAAAACATTTACTTTTATTTTTATATAAATAAACAATCAATTATTTAAATAATAATTTTTATTCTTATTATTTTTCAAAAATAGTATATATATATATATATATATATATATATATATATATATATATATATATTTATTTCATTATCACAGACAAATTAGATCAATATATTATTATTATTATTATTATCATTATCAATGAAAATATTAAATCAAATCATTCAATAAATATTTTTCCTTTTTTCCTTTTTTTAATTTTACATAATATTATTAAATATTTATTCAATTATTATATTAAGCGTATGATTAAACTTTATATTGTTTCTCTGTTGAAGTACATGCATCATTGTCATGTTTTAAGGGATAGATAGGAGGGAGGGAAGGGGGGGGGAAAGAGAAAACCACCACCGATTGTGGTAATGAAACCAAACGTTTTCCTTTTTTTTTCCCCAATATTTTCCTTTGACTATGGACACAGCGAAACTTGAGTCTTAGATTGTATACACTAAAACACTTTAAACTGTATTTGGATTGGGGAAAACTATCGATCGGGACTTTTTTTTTTTTTTTTTTTTTTTTTCGAACTCATCGAGTCACCGGACTAAGATAATTCGAATCCGGTATTACTCGAAACTGCATATCTTAATTTTTCTCTCAGTGTACTTTTCTTTTGATAATTTGGCAACTTTAATAAATTGAAACACGTCGACGATGTGGGCAAACGATTTTGCGGTCCTTTTTTCCTTATAGTGAAAAAACCTCTTATGACGCTTCCGATCGTGTCACCCGTGTCCTCATCGTCGCCGACTTCGACGCAACGAATCGAAAATGGAGGCTCCAAATGAGCAAATCCCAAAAGCGGTGGTTTAGAACAACTTGTCACAAACTGTATCAAAAAAAAATTAATTAATATGCAATTATTTTCACTCCGCTCAATGATTATTATTATTATTTAAATAATACCTTTAAAAATAATCTTTTTTCTTCTTCGTTAAAATCCTTATCCAAAATATCCCAAAGCCATCCGACAACACGATGAGAATCGTGAAATCCTCCATAGTATTGAGTGTGTTTTCTAAGGTCTTTTAAATCTAAAGGCACGTTGTCACCGGAAATTAATCTTTGAAGCTAAACAAAAAAAAAAATTGAAATTTCTTTTATCAACTTTAAAAAAAAAAAAAAAAAGAAAAAGAAAAAAGAAATTATAAAACCTCCGGTGTTGAAAACAGTGATAACCATTCTGGATTTATCAAAGATCTAAATCCTCTTATAAAAGCAGCAGTTTGATCTTTGATTTGTGTGTGCATCCGGAAATGAGACATGAGATGAATATAATTAATTCTGCAAAATATTAATAATTAGAGTATGAATGTTTCATTTCATCATTTCAACAGTAAAAAAAATTACTCCCATTCATTCTTACTTGTTTTCATTCGTGACGGGAATAGCTTTTCCCCCGGGAACTAATTCGTGCGTTACTATTTTTCCAAGATAATCTTCGTCAACGGAAAATGTCAAATCCAGCTCTTGAACGTCTCCCTGATGATGCTTGATGAAAGTCAAAGAACGATACAGGTCTTGATCCAGTGAGGGAAGTTCATCTATTGAACTATATAATGCTTGATGCTGTTGACCTAAAATAAAAATATATTTACAAATAAATTAGATTTAAAAATGGTGTAAAAAAAAAACCGATGAATGACATCAATCACCTAATAATTGACTTAAAAAAAACGATGCGAATGGTACGTCGACAACTATCCCTTCGTACACGGCTTTTCCAAGCATTCGACCGACAAATTCAAATAATTGTAAATGATGATCTTGTAAATGGGATGTCGGAGAGGGATAAAGTCTTTCCTCGCTGGTAACTCGAAATAAATTAAGCGAAGGATTAAATACTCGCTTGATGGTTTCTTCTAAAAATTCTGAAACCGAAAAAAAAAAAAAAAAATCGTACTTCTTCGTAATAAACCACTCGCAAATGCACACAATTTATTTTACCTTTGAAAACGCCATCTTGATCGATTCCCGCTTCATCCAATCCTTGCTCATTGACAAATCTAACACGAATGACTCCTTTTAATGCTCGCGATGGAAGGAGTGCCAACTGACGGTATCCATCTTCCACAATTCTTTTTCGATGAACGGTTATAAGGGTTGAATGAGGTGAAGCGCAAGCAGATTCTGTCAGTCCGTAAACCGCTTTTTCATTCGAAATATATTTTCTGAAAAGTTGAACTCTTTCGAAATGCGGAATGATGTGAGGCATTTTTTGCAATAAAGCCTACGAAAAAAAATTTACAAACGTGAGTAAGAGACTTTAACGGTGTAGAAATCGAAATATGAAAATAAAAAACTCGCACTTGGGTGTTCTTTTTCCCTTTTTCTAAATCGCTAATAAAAGTGCAAACTTTAATGTCTTTTATCAACCAATGATTATCGGGTGTGTAGTTTCTTCTGCAATCACGACGATATAATACCAAAAGCAACGTGTGCATCGATTGAAATAACGGATTTAAATTTAAATTTTTGACATCTGTAACAAAAAATAAAAAAGGTATGTAATTAAAAATAATGTTTACTTCGTGTCAAAAATTATATCAAAACTAATAATAATAATAATAATAATGTCAGAATTTAGTAAAAGCATCATTTTCAATGAGTTGTTGTAATTATTTACTGAGCATTTTTTCTATTTAAAGCCTACCTTTAAGGTCCGCACTACTAGGTTTTTTTGAAAAGCAAAATTTTAAACGGGGATATTTTGAATATTTTGATATATCACCTATAAAAAAATCTCTTTAGTATAATTTTCTTAGTTTTTTTTTTTTTTTTTTTTTTCCTCTTCGGTTTTGGATAAATATTCAGAAAATAATTTATACCTTACCGAATAAATTTTGTAGGAGTGCTTTGTACAGGAAATTATTTAAAAAACTAGACATGGCGACGAAATCCGATAGACGAAAAGGTTTTTGCTGAGTGAACATTTCCAAATCGTCTAAAATTCTAAAAAAAAAAAAAAAAAAAAAAAATTTTAAAGAATTGTAGTAATTTCCAAGTATTTTATTTAGTAAACGTAATTCGTTTGAATTAAAAAAACTTTTCTTATTTACTCACATTACGTAATGAGTCATGCAATCGCAAAAGAGTTGAAGCATTAAAAAATGAGGAAACGTACAGTTCGGATTGATTGTTAAAAGTTCTAAAAATGCTTTCGATCCGTAATTCGAACCGAAAAGTCCAAAAAATCGCCACAAATTATAAAGTATTTGATCCTGATAACATAACCCTGAAATAAAATAATTGTTTTTTTTAACAATTACAAAGACAATCATTCGGAAAATTTTTACAAAAGTGAAAAGTATTTTGCATGTTACAATTCTTTGATTGTTTTTTAACGAGTCAATCAGAATAAGATGAGTCTAATTTTACCGGTTAAAATATCCAGTTTTAATTGAGTAAACGTTCTAAGTGCTGTTTGATAAAGAGCACACAAGTGAGCCATTTTGGAACATTCGTTGCCACCAAGTTTAATAAGGGCTTTTGTCGAACTGTTCCGTCCTCCCCTATTTTCCACAACTCTTTTCAAAATGTTTGTCGCTGTTCTGGGAGTGTTTGTGGGACTAATAGAATTATTCATTTCTAAATCGCTAAGAATTTTTTGAAGCGGAGATCCAAGCATTATTTTCACAATTGGATAACTCCATAATAAATGAAGCTGACTCTAAATAAAAAAAAAAAAAATTTATCAAAAATTAAAACAAATGTAAAATAAAATTAACTAAAAAGTAATAATTTACTCGTTTTTTGGTACCTTTACATGAGGTACAGCATCTTGAAGATTGGAATCGATATTCTGAGCAAACCAACCCAATATTGGATGCCAATGAGTTAAATTCGATTGTTTTGTGGCAACATACTGTTGGCAACTTTCCATAATTCTAGTTAAAATAAACTGAAAGAAAAAATTACATAAAATACAATAAATTATAAAAAAAATTTATTATTTTCTGCACATAAGTCACATAAGTAAAAATAACTTAACTTACAGTTACTTCTGGAAAGTAAAATTCATTTAATGTTGATTCCCTTTCAATGTAACATAAATGAATTATATTTCCAAGGAGGCAAAGTGCATAGTTTCCCTCCAAAGCATTAAATATTATTTTTGTATTTTGTTCATTATTTAATAGTTTTGTAGTCTTAACCAATATTTTATGTTTTTCTATCATACATAAACACTAATAAAAATTTTAAAAAATAATAATATTAAAAATTTCACATTTGAATTTTGAAACAAAATTACTTTGTATTTAAAAAAAAAAAAAAAAACTTATTTATTTACATCCGGTGCTAATTGATCAATATGAAGAATTAATCCGGGAATGCTTAAAATTTCTATCAGAAACATTGTCATCATTTTATTTGAAAAATCTGAATTTATTAAAGGTAAAGTTGATAAGGTCACTATTGCTGTCAAAGATACATTTTTTAAGGCTATTTTGTTCCTTCCAAGTCCTTTAAGAAGTAATATCTGAAAATAATAAATATTGTAACAAAATTTTTGGCTGAAATAAAGTATTAAACGAAAATTAAAAATTTAACCATGTAAACCTTAATATTTCATTAAGTTTTTTTTTTTTTTTTTAAATTTAAATTTTAAAATAGTTCTTATATCTTTTTTATGTAACTAAAAACTTATCAAAATTTTCACTCATAAAAGTAACTTTAAAATTAGAAAATTAAATTTTAAACTAGTGTGCTAACTTAAGTTACATAATTAATTTAATATTTAAAGATTATTTTTAAAAAAAACTATACCTTTAATGTTCTATATAATTTTTCTGTTACTAAAAAATCTACTATATTAGAACAGATTTTAATTAAACCAGGCTTCACCACATTAAATTTGTTATTGTTTAAAAATTGCCATGTTTTAATTCCTGTAAAGGCTACAAGGGTGTGTAAATAAATTAAAATTAATTTCGTATCTGATGGAATTTCCGGTCTTAGAGTTTCCAATATAGAGCAACATATTTTTAATATTTTTTTAATGTGGGTTATCCAATGAAGTGCTTTTTCTTTCACCAATATTAATCCAGAATAATTTAAATCTTTTGAAGATGATTCAAGACTTGAGACTATATATCTACATAAATTTTCAAATCTTGACAAATCCCTATCCGGATTCCAAACATATAAAAATTGTTGAGCAGCATTAAAAACCGTTAATGCAGGCTTTAATTGAAATTTGTCTTCCACTTCCTTTGGAAGAATATCATCAATTAATTTTCTGAAATTATTAAGGTAATGTTTATTTAATAAATCAACAAATGTATTATTTGTAAATAATGATTCATTTAAAAAAAACTTGTAGGCTAAAATTTCAGCTTACAAACTTTCGGTTGTAAATTTTTTTCGAAAGTGCCATCCTCTTATATGGGCTTGTAAAGAAATTATAAGATTTTCTCTTTTTTTCTCATTAGCTCTTTCCTCTCTAGCTGCTTTGGTTTGTTCCAAAAAACAGCCTTTTTGTGAATCCTCTTTAGAAAACATTCTATTATACAATCACTAACTTAAAGAAAATATATTTCGTCACTTATTTTTGTGACCGGTAATTTAAAAAAATTTGTTGATTCGATTGAAATATTGTACAAAAAAAAATTCATTGGAATAGGATAGATGCTTGCTCTACCAACCGACATAACATATTAAAAACTTTGTTGTAATCATTTACAAATAAATTAAAAGTAACATTAGTTAAATGTACAAATGAAAATTTAAAAAAAAAAAAATATTATTAAGGGTAAACAATTAATGTCTATAGTACTTTAAAGTTAATTTGAATATTTTATTAAGGCATTCATTTTGAAAAGACTTTAAAGCAGAAGATGGATAAATTATACCAAACCAATTCTGGCTCAATGTATTTTATCAGGGCCCTTTGTCATTAAATTATTTTCCGCCTAACAAATACTTAACGGTTTTTTTTTTTTTTTTATATGGTTAAAAAAACAATCGTCATTATATTCATTTTCAATGGATGAAGAATCTAAAATGATGGATCACGGATATTATAAACTTGAAATATGGAAAGCTGAAATTAAAACTAAAATGAGAAGTGCTTTAAGTGAACTTAATGTTATGCACAAAGATAAATTAGATACTTACGAACAGGATTTTCAAAACATGCGTTTGGCAATGCCAAGTAAAACTTTAAAAGCTCCCATTGATATTGTGAGTTGTACGCAATATATGTAATATATTTAATATATTTAATCGTTCTAAAATTATATATTTTAGTTTTTTATTGAATTTTTTTTTGTGTGAAATTTTAAAAACTGGTAAATTAAAAATTTTTAGACATTTTTTCAAGTTAAAAATAACCAACACTACAATTATAATTTTTAAAGTAAAACTTTTAATTTTCCATAATTCCTGCTATTTTAAATGCATTATTAATTTTTAATAATAATAACAATAAAAATATTAATGAATATTATTTGTTTATATTCAGGATAGTGACCATCTAAGAAATATTTTACTTGGTTTGAATCCTCCAGAAAATCAAGAAAATGCATCAAGTATTTTATCAACAATGTCTAAAAGAACTACCAGAAGAAGATCAAAATCTGCTAGTGCTTTCAAAACTGTTAGAAAAAGTCATAGATTGAGATCTACATCTGTTGATGCCTATAAAGTAGGTTTATTATTCACTTTTTCTTATAATTAGTAATTTTCACATGATTTCCAAAAAAAATTGTTTATTAATTAAAACTTTGTTAAAAGTAATTCATAATTTTGGTTGTGTTTAGACACCAAGAACAAGAGTTAGATTATCATCGATAATGTCCAATAAAAAGTATACAGTTTCAAAACCGACAAAACAAAATCAAATCGATAATGCCGGAGTAAATGTAAAAAGAATAATGAAGCCAGATGAAGTTGCCATTTCTACTTGTGGAAGTCCCTTATATGTTGCTCCCTGTTCCTTAGGTGCACCTCATGTAAACATACCATTACCAGGAGGGGTTGTAAGTGCTTTTTTATAATAAAAATTTTTATTGTTATATATTCATTATAAGTAAAAAAATTTAAATTCATTAATCATAATTTCAGGTATTAAATATTGAACCTAAAGAACCTAAAGAACCATTAGAAGTTCATGGATTGGATGCTAAAACGAAAAGTCAGTTGAAAATATTATGCGAACAGTTACAGAAACTTTATTAAACGTCTCTTTTTAAATACATTAAAATGATTTTGATCACTCGAATTCGCGACATGAATCAAATTCAGATTAACTGTAATTAATTTAATACTTTAAAATTTTTCATATTTTTCTTAATGAAAATTTAATTACTGTTATCGAAAGTAAATTTATATATATCGCCAGAATTTTTTCAACTTGATACAGTGCAATTACGAGTATGAAATTAAAAACTAATCGAGTAAATTTCTTCCTGCATTTTTTCTCAACATTTCTTTTATTATTTTATTGAAAATTTTTTTTTTATCCATTTACTTTTATTTAAAATATTATTATTATTATTATTAATTAATATTAGATAAAACTTTGAGAAGTTATATATTTTGTTCAATAATCATTATCATTAACAATCCTATCTTGGAAATTTTTTTTTTTTTTTTTCGCTTATGCATTATGTTACATAACAACATATCTTAATTCGTTTGAAAATTATACAACTTTGAAACTCGATTTCAATTTGTTAATATTACTTTGTA